>NW_016811706.1:247919-319388 GCF_001698545.2 Rhinopithecus bieti
AAAAAAAAAAAAAAGCTACCTAGTTCCAACACCCGGAGAAAACCATGGCTAAAACATAGGTGTTTTCTTCTGGTCTTTTCTCTGTGTTACACTTCTTTCTTTGTTCACTAAATTTTGTAGCTTAAGCATTTTGAAGGATGACATGTTGGCAGATGCAGTTGAAGGAAGGGGTGGAAAGGCATTCAGAATGGAGGAGACAGCAGAGCAAGGGTGTGGCATCTACAAGCTCTTTACCAACCCAAATCAGAAGTGACGGAACTCACTTCTGGACGAAGCTCAGGTGGGACCCTTGAGCTTCCCAGACCCCCCACCTCTTAGCTCTCTGATTGGTTAATGAGTCACACCCTTGGCCCAGCCTCAGCCCATATATAACTGGAAAAATTAATTTGTTTAATATATATTTTTAAAAGCCTTACGTGGTCTTCAAAGACCAGTTAAAATGCCAACTCCCCTGAGGGTTTCTGGGACCTCGGTCTGCATTGCTTTACTCTGCTGTGGTCCTTCTTTACTCCACAGCCTGCCTGGTACTGAGTTTAACCTGGGCCTGTCCTATCTCTTCTCCAGTGTCTTGAGGGTGGGGCCCGGCACAGTGTCAGCCACCCAGTAGGGGCTCTCTCTGTGTTGTGGACGGAATGACTGAGGCCAGCTACAGTCAAAAGGCTCCAACTGGGCCCCTGGGCCAACTCATGCTCTGGCCTCTCTCCAGAAAAAGTCTGCAAATCTCTCTCTCACCCCAGAGACTGTCAGCTGCTCAGGGAAAGGTCTTTTTGAAAATGCAACTGATCAAACACTTGCAACAGGCCCTGAGACATCTCCCAGATCTTGCTGTCACAAGTGCTGCAGAGGACAGGCTTCACAGCCTCGACTACACAGACACCACTGAAATATTTACGAGGCTGCTGGCTTGTGAAACAGCTTTGGCTGGGGAGAAAGGGAAGCGATGTGGCGCTTGTTAAGTACCTGGACGTGTCATGCCTCACACCGTGCAGGGAGCCTCCCGGCTCAGTGAAGGAGCTGCCATTAACCTCATCTAACCTCACTGGCAGGCTGAGACCCCAAGTCCCTGAAGCCGGACGGCATAGAGGCTGAGAGCTGGGCTCTGGGGGCTGACTGCAGGGCTGGGCAGCTGGCCCCATCACCTGCCAGTTGTGGGCAACCTTGGGCAAGTTACTTAACCTCTCCAAGTCCCAGTTTCCTGTCTATAAAATGGAAATGAGAAAGAGGAGCTGCCACTGTTGGGAGGATTAAACAAAACAATCAATGTAGCATTCTTAGCTTGGGACCTAGCACATGTTAAGTGCTCCATAAATGTCAGCAATTCTTATCATTATCAGCCCAGTCAAACAAGAGTGAAAGGGCTTGGGAAGGAGCCAAGGCCACTCACTAGCAATGGCAACCCTCCAGGAATGGGCTGGACCCTCCTCTGTCTTCCTCATGTCCACTCAAGCTGGAAACCTCTCCCTCTCTCTCACCTTCTACCGCCACGCAGCCCTTCACCAGATCCCCCCTTAAATAGCCCCTGAATCTGTGAATTTTCTCCACCTTCACTGCCCCCCGCAAGCCCAGGCCACCGTCACCTCTCCCACAATGGCAGTGGTAGCTTCCTCGTGTCTCTTCTCTGTCCTGCAGCCAGGGGGAATTCTAAAATGGCCAATCTGGGCTGGACATGGTGGCTCACACCTGTAATCTCAGCACTTTGGGAGGCTGAGGCAGGTGGATCACTTAAGGTCAGGAGTTCGAGACCAGCCTGGGCAACATGGTGAAACTCTGTCTTTACTAAAAGTACAAAAATTAGCTGGGCATGGTGGTGAATGCCTGTAATCCTAGGTACTCGGGAGGATGAGGCACAAGAATTGCTTGAACCCAGGAGGCGGAGGTTGCACTGAGCTGAGATCGTACCACTGCACTCCAGCTCCAGCATGGGCGACAGAGTGAGGCTGTTTCAAAATAAATAAATAAAAATAAATAAATTAATTAATTAAATGGCCACTCGGTGTGGGTGCCCACCCCTTCAACCTCCCTTACTCTGTGACTTCCCAAAGCCCTCCCCTGTCCACAAGGCTGGCATGATCTGCCTGATGCCCCAGATACTTCCCCATCTCACAGCCTTTGCACAGGGGTTCCCTCTGTTTAGAACACTCTTCCTCTCACCAACCCCACCTCATCATTCAGGGCTCCTGGAGGCCTCCCCTGGACGCGCTTCTCCACCCATCTACATTACTGCTCTGTTATTCTTCCATAAGGCAGCTTGGGCTTTTGCTTTGAGGGACTCACCATGTGGGATTCTGCATTCCAGCATGTGGCTATTTACTTAAGACCTGCTTCCCCCTCTAGAACGTGAGCTCCTGGAGGGTGGGGAGGGGATCTCTTGCTTGCTTCTGCTCTCCTAGCTCACTGCATGCCTCTCAGGCTGGGCTGGAAACACTTTGTTGAATAAATGAATTCTGGTCCCCACCCAAGCACACAAAGAGTGACCCACACTGCTGCCGGGCCAAACTGCACTGAAAAATGGCATTGCTGTGTGGACGTGGCCCTGCCCACCTCCAACAGGCACAGCAGGTAGGGCTGAGGAGCCCTGGCCAGGCAAGGGGAGTTCATGGACACAGCACCGACACCTGCCCACCCCTTCCCAGTGACCCAGTCCTGCCTCCCACAGCCAAGCAGTGCTCCATCAGTATGGATAGCCTGGACAGCTGAGGTCAAGCAAGAGGCCTGGCATGTCAAGGGCTCTGGCCCCTGGCCCCGCCTGGCTCTCCACTGTTCCCAAGTGTCTTTTCCCCATCACTCCCTCCTTGGCCCAGACCCATCCTTTCACGTTATTCCTCTGGGAATGGTCTGTATCCTACCAGAGGCTTACCCAAGGAAATGAATTTTTAGTGGTGGAATATTGAACCTGTTATAGTCTCGGCCAAGGGTAGACAGCTGGGAAGGGGGTCCCTCAAACCTCACCTCTTGGGCAGTTGCCTCTTGTCCCTGTGAATACAGCTGCTTTGCCTGGATCAGCCTCCAGCCTCCCTCTGGGCTAGGCCACCTTCCTCCTGGATTCAGCTCCAAGTTGGTACCTCACATTTTTCTTCCTCCATGCCTTCATTTGCATGCTGTTCTGGTCCCCTGCAGGGCCTCCTTCTCCTCCCCCAACACCACTGTCTCTTGTCTGTCGAAACCTACCCTTTTCTTTAAGATGCAGTTCAAAAGCCACCTCTCCTTTAAGCCAATCCTTTTGGATCTCCCAATCAGATATAACGTCTCCTTCTTCTGAATCCTCCAAAAGCACAGTGCTGATAACCATCAATCATGTATGGCTTTGTCTGAAGGATTTTGGGGGACAAAAGCTGTCTGTGTTGTACCTGACATTCTAGAATGTTATGGTTCTTTGTTGCATGTAATACAAGTTGGTGCTGGTTATAAGCTTCTGAACAATGATGAGGATCGTGCCATTTGACATTCAGTAGGTGCATTCGACTGTAAGTTCCTCGAGGGTGTGGAGGAGAGTTCCACGTCTTTGTCTCCCTAGAACCTAGCATGGTGCCGGCACACAGTAAATTCTCAACAAAAGGTTCTGTGGTTCAGAATGGATGTTCACAATATGAGCCCTGTCCAAATGTCATCTCACTGAGTTTTCACAGTCACTCTCTGGGTCAGGCACCAATTGTCTCCACTAAGAAGTAACTCCACAGGGCCGGGATTTGTGTCTGTTGTGATCACTGTTGTACACATATCAGTGCTTGACATGGAGCTGGCCCTCATAAATATTGTGTGAATAAGTAAGTCAGTTAATGGGTATCCATTGTATAGATGAGGAAACTGAGGCTCAGATTTACCTAAGGTGTATCATCTAGTAACCGGGAGAGTCAGAATTGGCACCCAGATTGATCTGACCCCAAACCCTGTATTCTTCAATACTGGACTCTACCAGGTCAAGAGATGGAGCAGGAAGGCTTGAGATACACAATCCATATATTTAAGGCACTTTCCATCTAAGGCACTTTCCATCTGGTAGAGAAACAGAAATGTACGCACACAGCGGCACATGCGATGGCAACAGAACCTGTGAGACCCTGGGGAAAGAAATGACTTTTCAAGAGCCTGCTGCAAGGGAGGGGATAAGCCTGGCCTAGAACACTAGTTTCCTGAAAACTTGATTTTTTTGTGTGTTATTCTAATGTGCAGAGGGCCTGTACCAGGCCTACTAAGGAGTGAGCTGATGTGGCTGAGAGTTTTGGAATGTGAGGCTGGGATGACAAGCCTGGAGCCTGGCTCTTTTGCGCTCAGTGAGGATTGCTCCAGCCTCAGCCCCAACTCTCAGCAAAGCCCAGGTGTGGGGAGCAGGGGAGGTGAGACAGAGACGAGGAGGGACAGAAATGTGGTTTCACACCTGGCCCAGCAATTCCTGCCGCTGGAAAGCACGGCGACTCAGGATGCCAACGCCTGCCAGAGGCTGCGGCTTCATGGCCTGCATTTTGGAGACTGTATCTGGAGAGGCATAGTGTGAGGGGCATCGGGAGGCAGGAATGGGACCGCAGCAGAGAGGGGTTTTGCAACCAGCCTCTGGCTGGTCAGCACAGGAGTGTCAGGTTCTTTGCTGTGGGGCTGCTGGGGATGAGAGAGGCAGGAAGAACCCCTGTGAAGAACAGTGAGAAGGGTATGAGCCAGGGGCCTGCAGGGTGATGGCAGGCTTTGAAGTGTGTGGAGGGCTGCCGCAGCTGAGGCCCAGCTATACTCAGAAGGGAGCAAGCAGCCTGATGCCTGAGCTGGCCTGGCCCATTAGCCTCTTGTGGCCCACCCTGAGAACCTTCTTGCTGTGGGTGAGCTGGGCCCTGTCTAGCCCCTGCCTCTGCACCCCCATCACTGGCCTCAAAAGCACAGGTTCTCTCTTTACCTACACTCTGGGGAGGCAGAGAATGGTCCAGGCTGGGTGTGTGGGTCTGTGTGTCAGCGGGTATTGGTGAGGATCTGGGGAGAGGTGCCTAGATAGCTTTGATTCTACCCACCTAAGAGATCTGAGGCCCTCCCAGCTCCTCCCCAACTTCCAACCTCAGTGTTGTCGCTGAAACCCTCGAGCTGATTGTGCCTACACGGGGCCAAATGCATTCTTCTCACCGGCCTTGGTCCCAACGTGTCATGTAACCTTGTTAGTCACTCAATCTCTTTGGCCTTGTGCTTCCACGTCTGTAAAATGAGAAGTCGCCTCCGTCCACACATTTGCCCCTCCCCGCCGCCAACCCATACTTGTCCCAGACAGAGCTGGCAACAAGAGCAGAGTGTGGAGTGGGAGGGCCTGCCATAGCATGGGCCTGGAAGGAGGAGAGAGGCAAAGCCTGCAGCCAGATCTTCGCTCCCCACCAGAGCAGCCCTGAAAATATTCCCAGCTGGTCTTTGCCTCTCCACACTCACAGCAGCCTCGTGATGAAGATGGCAGGGGGATTGTACAGGGAGGACAGAACTTTCTTCCATCTTCTCCTGCCCCAGCTGCTGCCTGGGATCCACTCATCCCCTTCTTCTCTCCTTGGCCTCACTCTGCAGTGGGGGGCTCACTCACTCCAGGGTTCAGCCACTGTCCACCTGCTAATGAGCTAAGGAGTCCCAAACCTCCACCACCAGCCCAGCGGGGTGCCCAGCCACGGCTGGGCACCAGGGTGGGAAGGGATGTGGTCCTCCCCCTGAACACAGCACATGGTGCCTCCTGGGGCTGCACAGGGAGGAGGCCTTGCCCAGACCTCTCTCCTGGGCACCAGGAACCTCTGGCCGACTGCCTACAGGACATCTCCACCTGGATGTCCTACAGGCCCTCAAATTCAACCTGACCCCCGAGCACCTCAGCTCCTTTCCCTTTTCATAATGGGACCTTTCTCCCAGGGACTCAGTGTTCACACCTTTGCCCTTTCTGATGTCCCTTCTGCCTTTCTCTCACCTCTACTCTCTTCCCAAGTTCCATCGGTCCTGTCCCATGCTGTCCCTTTTTTCCATCTTTTCTGCCCCTGGATCACTTGTCTTATTTTCTAGTGATCAAACATGCATAGAGCATGAGTTAGATGGCTGGCTCTGTTCTTAGTGCCTTACAAATCCTAGCTCTCCTCATTCTCATAACCTTCAGTTTACAGATGAGGAAACTGAGGCACAGAGAAGTCAAGCATCTTGTGCAGGGCCAGGATTGGGACCCAAGCAGCCTGCTCTAGAGCTGGGCTCCAACCCTCCACAAGAGCCATCATTAAAGTTTCACTTACCCCTGCACCTTCAATCTCTTCCTCTCTCCATCCCTCCCACATGTTCACAGATGAAATCTTCTTCCTTTCTGATTCAAGAAAACAATATAACGACCAGCAGGGCAAACAAGGCAAACCTTGTGTCTATTAACAATAGAAAAATTAGACCGGGTGCGGTGGCTCACACCTGTAATCCCAGCACTTTGGGAGGCGGAGGCAGGTGGATCACCTGAGGTCAGGAGTTCGAGATCAGCCTGGCAAACATCGTGAAACCCCGTCTCTACTAAAAATACAAAAATTAGCTGGGCGTGGTGGTGGGTGCCTGTAATCTCAGCAACTTGGGAGGCTGAGACAGGAGAATCGCTTGAACCCAGGAGACAGAGGTTGCAGTCAGCAGAGATCATACCACTGCACTCCAGCCTGGGTGACAGAGTGAGAGTTCACCTCAAAAAGAATGGCTTCTACCAAATGTGTCAACAGGGACAGAGATGACAGACATGACACATGAATGAACAAATGGGTAACTGTGGAACTGAGCTGCCTTATGTGGTGGAAATTACTTCATTAAACAATATTTGTGGAACACTTAAGGCTAACACTAATAGCTAACACCAAGAGCTTACTGCGTACTTATGGCCATCAAACATGCATAGAGCACGTGTTAGATGCCTAGCTCTGTTCTAAGTGCCTTGCAAATCCTACCTCTTGTCATTCTCACCACTCTCACAACTCATCTCTCACAAGCTCTCATACAGCTTTTAGATAGAGGAGCCGGGATCTGGAGCACAGCGGCTTGACTCTGTAGCCTGGGCTTTCAACTACCACACCTAACTATCACCAGATCCCAGAGGAATGTTACACGAATGTTTAATATTTGAGTAATGTTGGCTGGGCACGGTGGCTCATGCCTATAATCCCAGCACTTTGGGAGGCTGAGGCGGGCAGATCACCTGAGTTCAGGAGTTCAAGACCAGACTGGCCAACGTGGTGAAGCTCTGTCTCTACCAAAAATACAAAAAGTAGCCAGGAGTGGTGGCGTGCGCCTGTAGTCCCAGCTACTCAGGAAGCTGAGGCAGGAGAATCGCTTGAACCTGGGAGGCGGAGGTTGCAGTGAGCTGAGATTGTGCCACTGCACACCAGCCTGGGCAACAAGAGCAAAACTACACCTCAAAACAAAAATTTTTTTTAGTAATGTCCAAAGATCACCTCATGGGAGCATATACCCTAGTTACTTGGGAGGCTGAGGCAGGAAGATGCTTGAGCCCAGAAATTCAGACTGTAATAAGCCATGATCATACCACTGCACTCCAGCTTAGGCAACAGAGAGAGACCCTGTCTCCAAAAAAAAGTTGGGGGAACATATAAGCAATATCAAGGTAATAGAGTCTAACATCTGAGAAACATCATAGCACTGACAATGTCAACATGTCTGAGGAATATAATGATTTTGTATAATGCTGTACTTTACTCAACCAAATACTTATCAACCCACTACATCCATGTCAGGCACTATTTTAACCCACAGGTATAGGGCAATGACACAACACCCCAAAACTCCTCCTCTTCTGTAGCTGACATTCTCATGAGCGAGAGAGAGAGAACTAAACAAACAAACCAACAAACAAAAAACATGTCAGAGGTGACAATTGACACAGAAAACATAAAGCTTAATCAGAAAAAAAGGTACTGTCCAATGTACTGGATGGGGGTATGTGGGTGGCATTGGTACTTTGTATAAGATCAGGAAGACGACCCCTGAGACGATGTCTGAGCAGAGTAGTGAAGTTAGTGAGGGAGGGAACCACGCAGTGATCTGTAGAATTTCCAAACAAGACACAGCCAGTGCAAAGGCCCTCAGCTAAGGGTATGCTTAGCCCAGTCTAAGGAATGGCCAAGACGCCTGTGTGACTGGAGCAGAGTGAGCACGAGAGAAGGAATAGGAGGGATTCACAAACATGAAAGTGCTGAGGCTGATGAAAGTCAGGCTCTGCGTAGTGCCACGTCTGGGAAATATTAATAGCTACAATTGATGGAGTGCATTCCACACACCTGGCACTGCATTCAGTCCAACTCACACCAAAACTGCTACAGGAGCTTAGAGTGTAAGAGGGAGTCAGTCAAAGAAACTTCACAGCGCCACGTGACAGGCAAGGGAACTACAGAAGAGGAGCATCTAACTCCAACTGGGGGGAAGGAGGCTTCCTGGAGGAGGTGGTATTCAAGCTGTCAAGCAGGAGAAGGAAAACACTTCCAGGATGCAGATGCAGAGAGGGAAGGAAGGCCAGAACCTGGACCAGCTGGCCAGAGCTCCAGGAGCAGTGCTGGGGACCAGGGCATAGCTTGCTGGAAGAAGAGCTCAGGTTTGCAGAGTTGAGAGAGCCTCTGGACATGGAGGCCCAGGCTTAAGTGTGTTTGTACAAAATTGGTGGTTATGGAGTGGGGGACAAAGGGCAAAAAGGGATGGGATAAAGACTTTGATAATTAGGCCAGGCATAGTGGCTCATGCCTGTAATCCCAGCCCTTTGGGAGGCTGAGGTGGGCGGATCACTTGAGGTCAGGAGTTGGAGACCAGCCTGGTCCAGTGCATTTCACATGGTAAAACCCTGTCTCTACTAAAAATACAAAAATTAGCTGGGCGTGGTGGTGCATACCTGTAATCCTAGCTGCTCGGAAGGCTGAGGCAGGAGAATCACTTGAACCCGGAAGACAGAGGTTGCAGTGAGCTGAGATTGTGCCGCTGCACTCCAGCCTGAGCAACAGAGCAAGACTCTGTCTCAGAAAAAATAAAAATAAAAAAGGCTTATAATTTGTCTGCCCACCCGGGCCCTGCTTTCTCAACGTCTTTAGGTGGGTCCCTGGGCAGTGAGAGGGAAGCAGAAGGTAAGTGGCCACCCCCACCTGTCCCAGGTCTTAGTTTCTCATCCTATCATAGCAGGTTCAGATCCTTCTTTTAGGCAGATCTGTGGGTCCTCGCTCTGGGGCAACCCAAGACATTCTGGTAGGAGACTCCTCAGTTAATAATACCTCACATACTTCCAGCACTTCGTGGACTTTTATGTGCTTTTACTGCCATAATCTGTGCGTCTGACAGTCAGTCTAGGATGGACAGAGCTCTGTTCTAAGCCTCTTTTTCATAGGAGATGCTGCAGCTCAGAGAGGTTAAGGGCCTTGCCAAGGCCACGTGGCCAGTGGGTGACTAAACTGGGACTTGATCCCAGCTCTTGAGATTGCAAACCCCACAGTGACACTGCGGCAGCTACAGAAAACGGGGCCTAATGATGGCTGGGTCCCAAGGACACGTCTGGGGAAGCGAGGAGAATGAGCTCTGGCATGGGAGGAAGGGAACCGTGGGGAAGATGGAGACGGGGTGATGGAAGCTAAGCGTGGAGGCAGGAAGAGAGCTCTGGCAGGGGTTATAGAGGCTTTGAGACAGAACTAGCGGTGTCTCCAGAAAGACCCCATGAAATGTCCCAGCAGGGTTGAAGGAAACATAAGAGGTGTCCTCCCACCCCATGTCTCTGTGAACCAAGGCAGGGAGGGACCTATTGTGTGCATTTCACAGGCGAGAAAAAGGAGCAAGGAGAGGTGGCTATTGGCTTGCCCCAGACCCACAGAAGCGCAGGGCCCCGGGGCCCTGTTAGCAGCGGGTAGCACAAGCGAGACTTCCAGACCTTCCCCTCCACTGTGGATGATGAAATAGATGATGAGAGGGGAGGTGGAGATGGAGACAGAAATCAGGGCCGCATTCAAAGAGGGAGGGGGAAAAGGCAGAGGCGCAGCTGGAACTGCAGAGAGGTGCAGATACGGTGGAGAGATGAGGCCCTGGCGCCCGGCTCTGGTTTCACGCGGGCAGCGTCAGCTGGTCGGTGTCACGGAGTTCCCGCGTCCCCCGCCCGCTCAGCCCCCGCGGATCCATCCACTGAGGTTGCTCCACAGCGCGACGCTCTCTCATCCCGGGGGAGGGCTAAGGGCGGCGGTGGGGGGCGCAGTGGGGAGAGCGGCGGGAGGGGGCGGTGCGCGATCGCCTCCTCCAGGGCTTGCAAATTCGCAGCGTCCTCCGCAGCATCTTCCCAGGCCCGGCCCCCTCCTCCCCCCGCGCCGATGGTACGCGCCGGCCCGGCCCGGCTGCAGTGGATGTTGCTAGAACCCACGCGGAGGAAGGAAGAGACGCAAGCAGGCTGCGGCTACCCAAGCGGCCGCCCCGGCCTCAGAGACCCCTTCCCCGAGAGACGGCACCATGACCCAGGGAAAGGTACCGCCATCTCCCCCGCCTGCACCATCCTCCATCCTCCGGCTCCCGGCTCCCTGTCATCCTCAGCAAACCCTCTGGACCACGAAAGCGTCCTCCCCTGGCCCTAGGTTGAAGGTCCTCAGTGGTCCTTGCTGAAGTCAGAGGACCGAAAGGCCTGTGTCAAGGAATGGACCAGGCCTCTTCCAGCCCGCAGGCGCGCCTCTCCTCCCCGTCTCCCTCCCACCCCTGCTTTGGCATCACAAGGCTCCTCCCGGATACCCAGGCCCCCTGTGAGGAGTCAGCCCAGGCGTCCAGTGTGACTGTATGTGTGTGCATGGGTATGTGTGTGCCAGGCTGAGTCCTGAGGGGCAGTGCCTATAGGGCAACCCCCTCTGGCCCAGCCCTCCAATCCCAGACCCAACCACTTTATGCTTATCTTTTCCACCCTCCACAGAAACAACCCCCGCCCCGCTCCCTGCCATTATTCCGCATCTGGGCATCTTGGCTCCATCCCTGTGCTTTGGGCTTGCTATGACAACCCTGCATCGGGATGCTGTAATTGTTTTGGTTCTGGCCAGGCATGGATGGGTCCGGATGAAGCATCTCTTCTTCTCCAGTTTTAGGCCTGAATTGTAGGGGAGGGGCTGGGGCAGAGACTTGGCTGGCCTAGTAGGCTTATGTAACATCAATAGCCTGTGGAATTATACAACCACTAGGGCCTGGGGCTAAGGGGGAGGGTCCTCTGGCCCTCTGTTTGGGTTGCTAAGGATTGGGCAGAGAAAACAGGGCAAGGACCTACCCTACACTCCCCCTTCTTCTCTTTGAGAGGAGCTTCAGAGCCAATGGCATCCTTCCCTGGACCCTCAGACCCTCCTCTCCCTGTGTGCAAGCTCTTTGGGCCTCAAATGATGTCATTGGATGATACCACCTCCTGCCATTGATCACACCTCACTTGGGAGTGCCGTATGTGTGTCGGGGGGGCTGGACATCAGGGTTCAGGAGGCTCTGAGGGGCGGAGTGGCAGGGTGGGGGCTGAACTCGATTTTGGTGGGCATGATCCTTCAGATCCGGGTGATGACGGGGGCTGGGGAGTGGGAGGGAGTGGGAGGCCTGGGGAGTGTTCAGTTTGGTAAACATGGAGAACCCATCCCTTCTGCTGAGTCTCCTTCCACCCCCACCCCACCTCCACCAGGCCCTTTAGTGGTGCTGTTCCCTTCCTGGCGTGAGGGGGACCTCTGCCTTCTCTGCCTTCTCTGCCCCTTGTCCCCAGTTCACTCGCAGGCTTGCTGGGTGACGGAGGAGACCGCTCCAGATCAGTGGTCCTTGGGCCTGGATGGAACCAGAAGTCTTCTGGCGTGCCCATCACCAGGCTGCCTCAGCCAGACGCCCCCTGCAAAGAAGGAAGTCCGCAGTCTTCCTCAGTGGCCCTTTGGGTCTAACACAGTCTTCTGGGAACCAGACCTAAATCCCATTTTCTGAGAGCCGGACCTTTTGTTGATGTTTCAATTTCACACCACCCCCTCCACCCCAATCTTCTCTGGCTGCCTCATTCACTTCCCAGCTCAAATCCTCCCACCAAAGTTAAACATGTCCACGGGTGGGGGGCAGGGGGCACATCTGAGTGTAAATGGGCTCGCGTTTCCAAACTGCCATGGGGACATTTCCCTTTGAGCCTCAGTTTCCTCATCTGTTCAGTGAAGGAAGAGATTCAACTGGATGTCTTCTGAGGCCCCTTCCACTGGGTCACTCTGTGAGTCTGTTCTGGTTTAGGGGAGAGGCTGAGATTCCTACAGGATGAGGCCAGAACAGACCTTTAGCCAGGATCCTCTTGCCCTTCCTCCATCCTGAAGGCCCTTCCTCTTTTCTGTTTTCTCCCTCTCCTCTTCCCTTTCTGTTACCCTTCTCTCCCTAATCTCCATCCTCCTTGCATCACTTCCAGCCCAACAGAAGGAGACCAATCCCAGTGGATGGTGCCTAGGCCCTGCCTCTCAGTGGGCCCACATGCAGCTCTGTGCCCTTGGATGAATCGCTCTTCCTCTCTGATCCTCATTCTCATTTTAAAGCAGGAGTCAAAATACAACTAGCAAGTCTCAGGAAGATTAAATGACAGGACCTTTTATTTGTAACAGTCTACTATGTGCCAGGCCCTTTTCTGGAACCATAGAGGCCCTGCCCCTACCCCAGGGATAGTGACAGTGACAACCAATGGTGGGCACTCCTAAGAATTTTCTCTCCTCTGTTCCTATCCCAGCTCCACCATGTGCCCCAGCTAGCTCTGACCCCTCTGGAGCTTAGTTCTCTTGTCTATAAAATAGAGACATTCTCGTCTGCACTCCTGGCTTCCGAGTGCAGATAAGGAAGGACCCGTGAAAGTTCCAGGAATTGAGGAGTTGGTGAGGAGGATTTGGAAGGCTCCCTTTCCCTGGCGACTGTCTCTCTCTCTGCCTCTACTCCACAGCTCTCCGTGGCTAACAAGGCCCCTGGGACCGAGGGGCAGCAGCAGGTGCACGTCGAGAAGAAGGAGGCTCCAGCAGTGCCCTCAGCCCCACCCTCCTATGAGGAAGCCACCTCTGGGGAGGGGATGAAGGCAGGGGTCTTCTCCCCAGCCCCCACGGCGGTGCCTCTCCACCCAAGCTGGGCCTATGTGGACCCCAGTAAGTCTTTCAGCTCCTGGAACCTGGAGCATCATGGGGTGGGGGTTGACCCGGAGAGAAAACCTGAGTAGGAGGAAGTTGTCCAGAAAGAGGTACACTGTGTGGTTGTATGAAGCTGTCTTGTTAGATGCTTAGGATTTGGAGAACTGTTCTGAGGATAGGTCAGAGACGACTCCATGAAAACGGAAAGAGACACAATGTCTGCATCAGGGTGCTCTCAATAGGGAAGAGGGCATTTTTTTTTCAAGTCACCATGCTAGAGTAAATGGAGGGGACAGATGAGGGAGAAAAGCTAAGGGCTAGTGAAGAAAGACCTCCTAGAAGAAAGAGATACAGAGAAGGAGTGGGTGTGTGAAACTGCCACTGGCCACAGCCTTCACTGGGCCTGGCTCAGTGGGGACAGGTCCCCATGGAGGCCCAGGGCTGTTGGGGGATAGGGGTCTGGGAATCCACCTCACCAATCACTCTCCTCATCTGTGTTCCCTTCCCCAGGCCCGTGCTGGGGCAGGGGGGCATGACACGGCGAGGGAGTGTGGTTGCCAGCCTCAGTGTCCCCCACAGCCAGGCACACTCACCCAGGTGGATGCCAGATTCCTGCAGACCGAGAATCTCAGTGGGTAGGAGCTGCTCTGTTGGGTCGAGCAGCCTGTGGGAGCTTTACCTTGGGGCCAGGAACGTACAGCTTCCCAAAAGCTCTGAGAAAATCCTCCTCAGCCCCTTCGGCTGCCCTCAGCAGCCCCTTCCCCTCCCCTACTTTATCACCCCACCCCCAGCAGGATTCTAGAAGAGATCCCAGAGACAATGCCCCAGACAGAGCCTCTGCTCACAGGGAGTAGCCACCATGGTCTACACCTCCCACTACAAACCCCCTGGGCGCAGACCCCTGAAGACTCACCCCACCGTGACCTACTGGAGGGTCAATGAAGGTCTGGTGTTTGTGGGTGTCCTCCTCCCCTCCCTACACGCCCACTGGCCCACTTTCCCTCTCTTTTTCCCTTCTCTCTGTGTCCTGGCCACGTGGGCTTTGGCAGAGGATGTAGACAGGACACGAGGGAGAAGCGAAAGTCAAGAGGGCAAGGGTCTCTGGTCCTCAGGTTAGCAGTGGGTCTACCTCTCTCCCCATTCCTCATTTCCCATATCCTGGTTGCTAGGACTGCCGCTTTAAGGAATGTTTTCTGAGGAACTGTCGAGGCAGGAAGGCAGCTATGACAGACATTGACTAAGTGTGTGCCAGGGCACAGGGTCTGCGTCTGGGTTTGTTTCGGAGAATGCACTGATTTGCAAGACCTGCTGGGATCTCTGTCCTTGGAGAGCTGACTGTATAGACAAGTGATTGGACAACTACCACACAGTGACACAAACACAGTGACAGGTGCCTGAGCACCTTACCTAACCCACCTGACAGTCAGGGAAGGCTTCCTGGAAGGAGGGGTATCCACACTGAGTCCCAAAGGATAGGCATGAGTTAGCCTGGTGAAAAGGCAGGAAAATAAGTGTTTAAGGCTGAAAGAATAGAATGTGCAGGGGCCCACAGGCAAGAGAATACATGGTCGAAAATATATACTCAGGTTGAGAACAGGGTCGGGGGGAGGAATGTGTAGTGGAGCTGGAGGGCGCTGCTCAGGAAGGCCGTGGAGGCTTTCTTAAGAAACTTGAACTTGAGTGAAGGGCAGTGGGGAGCCATTGAAGAGCTCAAAGCAGGGCAATGCCATGGTCAGCTTTGAAAGACCAAGTCAGAGGCTACTGCTCGGGGCAAAGGAGATCATGGAAACCTAGTGGTGACAGTGGAGGGACAGAATGAACACAGTGGAGGACTTGGAAATGGCCACGATGAGGGACACAAGGAGGGGGGGCAGTGTAGTTCCCACCAGAGAGCGTAGGCTTTCATTTCACAGACCTGGAGGCTTTCATGTTTATCTCATTTGGACCCCAGGAGGTGGGTATCACTAACCAGTATCAGAAGAGGCTCAGGGAAGGCCAGTAACTTTATCAGGGTCACACATCTAGTACGTTCTAGGTGAGGGATCCACCCCTGGGTCTGTTTGACTGCGGAGTCCATGCTCTTCCAAAAGCCTCAGTTCTGGGACTAGGCCTGGAACTGTCATCCTCACCCCCACTTCTTGCCCATGTCCTGGCTTTATTTCCCCTCCATCACCTGACCCCACTGAAGCCCTGATTTCCAGCTGGAGCACCAGCAGTCCACCACAGCCAACCAGTCCCCAGCTCCCAGCCCAAGGGCCTCAGCACAAGCCAGAGTCAGAGCTGGGCACGGTGGCTCATACCTGTAATCCCAGCACTTTTGGAGGCTGAGGCAGGTGGATTGCTTGAGCCCAGGAGTTCAAGACCAGCCTGGGCAACATAGTGAAATCCCATCCCTACTAAAATACGAAAATTAGCCAAGCATGGTGGTGTGCGCACCTGTAGTCCCAGCTACTCGGGAGGCTGAGGTAGGAGGATTGCCTGAGCCAGGGGAAGTCAAGGCTGCAGTGAGCCGTATTCATGCCACTGCACTCTAGCCTGAGTGACAGGAGTGAGACCCTATCTCAAAAAAACAAAACAAAACAAAACAGAAACAAAAAGAATGAGCCAGGGTCAGGATCTTTGCTGCTGGGTGGCCCAGAGAGAGTGACTGGCCCTCTGTGATCCTTGACTGCAAGGGAGCCAGAATGTCCAAGGAGGAGGGTGGGGGGAAGAAGATGGGAGGTTCACATTTGTATGGCATAGCTTGGTCCCTGGGGAGCCCCAACCGGGGTGGAGGGAGAAGTAGGGGATGACAGTTTCTTCCCAGGACTCAGAGCAGGAAAAGGGAGAATTGACCAGGGAGAGAGATCTAGGGGTTGGAGTGGGGCTGGGCTGGGCCAGGGCTGGGGGTTGGAGTGGGGCTGGGCCGGGCCAGGGCTGGGTGTTTGATAATGGGGCTGCAAAGAGACTTCAGGGTCCAGAAAGCCAGGTTGACAAAGAGGCAGCTTTGAGTTGGGGGCTGTTGGGGACAGTAATTCCATGTAGGGGGAACCCTCATGTCCTCCTCCTCCACATGCCACACAGGCAGCAGCTCCAGCTATGACAACGGTTTCCCCACCGGAGACCATGAGCTCTTCACCACTTTCAGCTGGGACGACCAGAAAGTTCGTCGAGTCTTCATCAGAAAGGTAATGCCCCTCTCTAGCCCTCTGGGACTGGGAGGCTCAGTGGGGGAGCCCCTGTAGAGGCCCCTGGCCCAACCCTCTGCCTGCAGAAGCCATCACTACCCGCTTCTCTTGTGATCCCAGCTGATGGCACGCACTAGAAATTGCTTCCTTAGGTGTCACTCCAGTGCCCCCTGCTACACCTAAACACACTGTCCCCTCTTTTCTCCCAATGCTAGGGGGGTGCGCTTGGCTCTGCAGCATCTTTGCTTTCCTTTCACCTTGTCCTGGATTCACTCCAATGACCCCCAAGAAGGAGGGTGGAGTGCACAGGATGGGGACCTGGAGAGGTGAACGAGTCGCTGAGGGGCTGACAGGTCCCTAACAGGGCTCCCCAAGCTGAGTAGAATCTCCTCCCACCCTCAGGTCTACACCATCCTGCTGATTCAGCTGCTGGTGACCTTGGCTGTCGTGGCTCTCTTTACTTTCTGGTGAGTTGGCAGCATGGACCAGCACCTTCCAGGGGTGGCTATGGCCAGGCCTGAAACCGGGGAACCCATGATCAGACTCCTGCTGGAATGCTGCCTGGAGAGATGCCAGTGGGCCTGGAGAGATGCCAGTGGGCCTCCTCCTGCTGGGACAGAGCCTTAGACAGTGCGCCAGGCGAGGGGTTGTCTGTCCAGTGTGGGGTGGACCCGGGGTGCCTTCTGGGTGTCTGTGTGGCAGTCCTTCTGATCCGAACCACTAACTGCATGCCCAGGCACTTGCAGGTCCCAGCTAGGGACTGTGGGCTGGGACTCCCCGAGCCTCCAGGGGCTGCATTCCTTCGGCTTCCTATCAAGTCCTGTGAACTGTGTGGGACAGATGCAGATGCTGAACCAGAAATGGAGACCTAGGGTACTTTCTGACTCTCTCTCCCCCTCTCTCTTCTCTACAGTGACCCTGTCAAGGACTACGTCCAGGCCAACCCAGCCTGGTACTGGGCATCCTAGTGAGTATATCCCAGTCCCCTTCCAGAGAAGGCTTAGTGGCCAGAAGAGGGAATCTCTGTGTCTTTCTTGACCTAATCTGAGCCCATAGCTTCCCCCACCCCCATAGGGACTGTCCTCACAGATCCCTTCCAGCCCTGCCCCATTCTGCCGGCTTCAGAGCATGGCCAGAAGGACCTATCTGGGGTGTTAAATCTGGTGGAGCACAAAGGAGATGGGGGTAGGTTCTGCTGCCTGCACAAATTGGGAAGGGTTGGGCCAGGGCTGTAGCTGGAGAGACCCAGACCTCGGTCTTAAGAGGCAGTGAGGCTGGAACACTTTGGCCCACACTAATGATAATGTTGCTACTCTTATTAATGTTGTTAGTAATGCTTATGAAATATTAATCATAATAGCTACCACTTAAAGAGTGCTTAATTAGGGCTGGGCATTGTTCTGTGTGCTTGATGTGTAGTATTGCATTCGGTCCTCACATCTACTGGGTATGACTACTTCAGAAAATTAAGGTTCAGAGAAATGAGGAATTTGCCCAAGGTCACACAGCTAGTCAGTGGTAGAACTGGGATTCAAACCCAGAATTCCGGTTAAGGCTTGTGTTCTTAATCCATCTACTTGGCAGGCTCCCTGCAGCCCTCGAGCCACTTGGCTCCTGCTTGTCCTATATTCTTTGAGGAAGCCAGCTGGTAACTTGGGAGAGAAGGTTTGAAGGTGTAGATGATTCTGATCCTCCTTTCTGGGTAATTAAGGAGTCATCCTGGATATCTCCACACCAGAACCATCGTGGGGCTCAGAGCAGAACTGCTCTTGCACTCACTGTGAGCCCAGCCCCGTACAGGGGCTGCAGGAGAGGAGGCCTCTGCAGGGAAAGTTATTGGTGGCCCAAGGTAGCATGAACAGGTGCAGCATTCAGAGAGGGGAGGAGGGAAGGAGTGAGCCTGTACACCAGCGCATGCAGCCCACATCAGGGGCGCCCCCCAAAGGATGGGCCATGAAGACTGGAGACAGCGTTCTCAGGAGAGAAGTGGCTTAAGCAAAAGCGTGGGGCAAGAATGCACATGGTGCATTTTCTTTTTTTTTTTTTTTGAGACGGAGTCTCGCTCTGTCGCCCAGGCTGGAGTGCAGTGGCCGGATCTCAGCTCACTGCAAGCTCCGCCTCCCGGGTTTACGCCATTCTCCTGCCTCAGCCTCCCGAGTAGCTGGGACTACAGGCGCCAGCCACCTCGCCCGGCTAGCTTTTGTGTTTTTTTAGTAGAGACGGGGTTTCACCATGTTAGCCAGGATGGTCTCGATCTCCTGACCTCGTGATCCGCCCGTCTCGGCCTCCCAAAGTGCTGGGATTACAGGCTTGAGCCACCGCGCCCGGCCACATGGTGCATTTTCTAAACTGGGACTTCTCTGACAGAGAGGTGGAAGGCTCCATGCAGGGGAATTCCAGGCATCTTGGAGAGCAGTGGGGCCTTGTGGGGTCAAGGCTCTGACTGCCTGGCCAAGGAGCTTACACACTGTGGCAGTCCCAAGTCTGTTCCTGGATAGGGCTCTGGTGGGGAGGTGGGCTCAGCCCAGAGCCCCGTGCACCACGTCGAGCCCAGAGTAGCCTCAGAGATGGGCCTGGAGTTCACAGAGGCCCACCAGAGGCTGACGGTAAGGACCCTAGCCTGGCCTCTGGGGGTTCCAGAGTCTTTCCTAGAGCAGAGGACAGAGGGCCTGTCTGCAGGCAGGTGGGGAGGCATGTGTCTTGGGGGACTGGGAGGCACTGTACAGTAAAACTAATGAGGCCCCAGAGTCTACCACCTGGGCCAGCCCATGTGGCAGGTTGGCATGGCTTCTGGCACGTCAGCATGTCCTGGCAGCTTTGGGCCCCTGAGAACTTGGGAAGAGATTCTTAGGCCCCTCTCTGAGCCTTCTGGGGGAGGGTCTGTGGGATTCCATGCTCTGAGCAGGTGGTGGCAGGGAGACAGCCCAGGAGGGAGTAGGCCCAGGAAGTGGGGGCAGAGTCTACTCCATTGGGTGGGATGGGGGGATTGGGAGGGTGGAGTGTGAGAATCTGACCTCTGAATGGTGAGATTTGGAGTCCCTCCTCTTCAACGTCTCTGGGCAGAAAACAGAGATGCTTTCTCTGGCTTCTACCAGGGTGGGTGCTGGCAAAAGTGGGAGGTGAGGTGGGCATGAACTGGGCGCTTTTCATAGGGTGTCCCAAAGTGTGAAAGGTGCTTGGGAGTTTCACCACTGGGATGCTGCCCTTTTCCTCCAGAAACCCTGCCTGGGGTCCTGCCCTGCCCCCTCACACCCCTCAACTCTCTCCATCCTGCCCCCTAAGTCGGCCTCCTGTCTGAGTCCTGGTGGGTCTCACCTCGTGCAACACATCCTGTGCTCCCTGAGGACTCCATCCGGGTCTCTTCCTTTTAGAATAACAATAGGAGCACTGAGAAGCAGACAGCTCTTTTTCTGTATGGAGGGCACCGTGCTAAGCACTTTACATGTATTTTTCACTTGATCTTTCAATAGCCTTGCCAGGCAGACACTACTATTATCCTCATTTTACAGATGAGGAAAGTGAGGCTCAGAGTAACATAACCAGGGTAGAAATCCAGGTCTTTCTGATGGTGAAACCCATGTACTTGCCCTCTGTGCTCTGCTTCCTCCTTTGTCTTAGAGCAGGACAAGCTGGGGGAAGGCATTAGGTTTGGATGCTGGCCTGAACCTGAGCCTTACTTCCCTGTCCTGACATTCTGTAAACAGACTGTGGTTCCTGCCCAGGCCCTGGGGCTGGGGCTCTGATACATAAATCATTGGCTCTCTCTCTCTCACTTCTTAAGTGACTCATTCCCTGCCCCCTGGGCTGCCAGCCTCCCCCTCCCCGACCCACAGCCCAGCTTCTCAAGGCCCTCGTTGCCTCCCTCCATCGGTTCTCACCTTACTGTCTGATTGCGCCCACTGAGCCACTGTGTCTGCGGTGGTGGAAAACTGGTGGGCCAGGAGAAATCCAGGCAGAGGAGGAAAAGTGTGAGACCAGAGCTGGGTGGAGGTGGGTCAGAGCCTTTCCAGGAAGCCGTCCATCAGCCAGCCTCTAATTATCATAACTCTAGTGGGGAGTCCCACCCCTGTGCCAGGCCCACGCGAAGCGCTTGAACTGTTGTCTCATCAGTCCTCCCAACAGTCCAGTGAGTTGGTACCAGTATTTCTGTTTCGCTAAAGTGGAAACTGGGTCTTGGCTATCGTCCAAGGTCACACAACAGTAGTGGCAGAGCTGGGATGTGAATTCAGGGTGTCAGGCTCCCAAGCTGTACCACAATCCCAGGGTCTTTGGCCCCTCTGCCCTTCCTCTGGACCCCTTGTCTTGAAAGTTAGAGAGCTATGAACCAGAGAGAAAAGGAGACTGGGCTCTTGCCCTCAGGAAGCTTCCACTCTGGCTGGGGAGATAGAACCCACACCCACATGGACAAGGGTATTATTATTAGCATTATTGCTGAGGTGGCTGACCAGTGACTCAAGTGAGACTGAAAGAGGGCAGGTTCCGAGTGTTTCCTAAGTTGGGCAGGATGGCTCTGCCATTCTGCACGGAGCAGGATGCTCAGCAGCCCCTGGCACTAACTACCAGAAGAGCCCTCCAGTCACTGTGACAACAGTTCCTCATTATTTGAAAACCACTGAAGACCAGGAAAGGGTTAAATTGAAGGGGTCCTACTCACCAAATCCAATGTGCTTGTCTCAACTCCTGCATCTCTTGTTTTTTGAGTTTTTTGTTTTGTTTTGTTTTGTTTTGCATTTCATCCAGAAATATTTGAAGAGCATGTACCAGGCACCAAGCTCTGGGTCAGATGGTGGGAATAGAACATTGATAAGTTGCAGGCTGGCCCCCAGATGCTATACCTGGGTGGGAAGTCACAGGAGCTGGCCCGAAGGGTGCGGCGGCTCAGGCTTTGGTTGAGGTATGCCTGCGGTGCACAGAAGGTGCCCCCCTCTAACCAAGGCCTCAAGTGTCCTTGCCAGTCAGTCCCTTCCAGCAGGAGTAGAGTGTGGCAGGCACGTTTCCAGGCAGCAGAGCAGGTTGTGATGAGAGGGGTGTAGTGGAGGGGCGGAGTGCAGTGAGAGAAGGGCTGGAGGGGTGGGTGGGAATGCATTGCCTGATTGCTCAGACAAGGCATTGCCAGGTCTTTGGGAATTTTACACAGGGAAGTCACATGATTGGATCTGCCTGCAGCATGGAGGGTGGAAGGCAGGGGGGCTCCTGCAATACTCCAAGCCAGAGAGAGAAAGAGGTGCCCTGACCGCAAAGAGTGATAGTGGGTGGAGGGAAGAGGGCAACTTTGCTAACTGCCTGGGTAGAAAAATCAGCAAGTCCAGGTGGTTAATTGGGTGTAGCAGAGTGAGAGTTAAGGATGATGCTGAGGTCTCTGATTGGGTGATTTAGAGGATGCATGACATCCTCTGCAGGAGGGAATGCAGGAGACGAAGAAGGGGAGACAGGGAGTTCCCCTCTTGCTGAGTTCCCCTCTTGTTGAGTAATGCTCAACAAGTAATGTTGAGCATTACTTGTGTCTGAATAGTCACGTCTGCCCAGTAGGCAGTTGGAAATTAGAAACTAGGGTTGAAAAGGAAAATATAGATCAGAAATATGGGTGAGCAAGTCATGTGGTTGAGTGAGCCCACCTAGGGAGAGCATGGGGGAAGAGCTGGAGAGGACCCCACATCGAGGGAACCACGCAGACTGAGAGAGACCCTGGAGGAACTGAGGAGTGTGAGGGAGGTAGGAGGGACCCAGGGTCATGAGGAACTAGGGAAACAATGATAGTGACCAGATGTTGAGAAGCCAGGCAAGATAAGGACTGACAAGTATCCACTGGACTCAATAAGGTCCTAGTGATGTGGCAAAGCCAGCTCCTGTTGAGTAGTGCTGAAACTGTGTTTGTTGGGTTGGGAAGATGGAGGAGGGGGCATGGTGAATGGAGACCACTTTTTCATGAAGCCTGGCTGCAAGAGAGGATGAAGTGGCAGTAGCTGGAGCCAGGGAAGGTGTTGGTTAAAGATGGAAAACAGCTGAGGAGGCTTGTGTGGGAGGAGAGGTACCAGTGGAAAGATTTAAGTAATGGAGATCCCCAGGCAATTAAGGGGGTGGGAGGATTGGCCTGGGATGGGAGGAGGGACAGGAGGGACAGGAGGGCAAGTAGCACCACATGATATTTGCAGGTGGCAGGCAGGGAGCCAAGGGAGCTCACCTCATTTCCAGTCTTTCTGGAACACCGGAGGCAGACTGTGCATGAAGAGTGAGGGGGCCTGGGAGGTTTGTGGATGGAGGAGGAAGCTTGAAATTGTGGGTGAGAGAACTGAGGAAGGATATGGGGAAAGGATGGCAGTGCCATGTTCAAGGCCCATTGGGGGTTGGAAACTATGCATTGGTGGCACCGCTAACCTAGGTAGGCAGGGGAAAGCTCCACCCTTGGGTCCCCAGCCATCATCTCCCACCTCCTGGACTGGCCTCTGCCTCCACTACTCAGAAAATCTCAATCCTCCATCCCTATCTCTGGATTGCCCTCAAGCTGCCTGCTAGCCTCTCACTGGACATGGCCACCTGATATAAAAATTCATCCAACAGGTGCCACTTCCTGATTGTGCCAGGTGCTGGCAGGACAGACGAGGGCCTTACCCTTGCTGAGTTTACAATTTAATAGGCTAGACCAACAGTAAAATAACTAACAAGATCTCTCCAGGTAAATGATAAGGGCTGAGAAGGGCCTGTGTGGGGCAGTGGTTATGAGCAGGGACTCTGGAGCCAGAGTGCCTGGGTTCTCATCCTGCTTCTGCAGCATGGTAGCTGGATGGCCTTGGACAAGTTGCCTGACCTCCCCGTGCCTCAGCTGTAAAGTAAAGATGTGAGGATTACGTTCATTGATACTCATAAAACACTTTAAACTGCCTAGCACGTGGAAAATGCTGTATATGTGCTTTTAAAATAACAAGAGCATCTGGGGAGGCCACTTTGGATTGAGTGGTCAGCAACAGCTATCTCATGTGACCTGTTTCTATCTCATTCCCTGTTTCTAGAAGCAGGCTCGTCCCATCGTTTTGCTCTCTTTTGGAACTGAACCACCACCCTGCCCACTGTTAGGTTCTAGGATGACCATGGCCTCCCCATCCCTTCCCGTCTGGCTGCCCTGTGGGTGGGGGTGGCAGAGAGTGGCATAAACAAGGGGTCTCGGGGGAGAGCCCAAGAGAGGCTGGCTAATTCACCCATCCGTCTGTCTCTCCAGTGCTGTGTTCTTTGCAACCTACCTGACCCTGGCTTGCTGTTCTGGACCCAGGTATGCTAATGGCTTGAGGAAGAATTTGTGGGAATATGAGCAGGATCATGAAAGTTCTGGCCCCAGCCTTGCCTGCCACCAGTGAGCTGTGCACCCCTGAGAGGGCCCCATCCCTCTCTGGGCCTCTGTTGAGCAGGCGGCCCCTCCCTCCTTTACTTTGTGTCTCTGAGGTAGGGAGAAGGGGGATGGAGAAGGGAGCAAATGGGGATGTGGCTGAAGGAAGAGGCTCTGAGGAGTGTGGAGGGGGTTGGTCAGAGACCCCCTCCCTGCAGCAGTGACACAGCCTGCTCCCACTGCCCCCACCCCCCACTCTCCCCTGAACTCTGTGGCTTGCCTTGCAGGAGGCATTTCCCCTGGAACCTGATTCTCCTGACCGTCTTTGTAAGTGATCTGGGGTGTGCTGAGGACAGATGCTGAGTGGAGATGGAGAAAGAAGGGAAGCAGGGTGGACTGAGGACCAGGAAGACTGGGCTGGGGATGTCCAATGTGAGGTCCCTGGCATGGGGCAGGGGTGTTTTCACCCCACTTCTTCCACAAACATATTCCATCTTCTCTTTCCAAATGGGCTTAATCTCGCCCCGCTCCCCATCCACTGTCTCTTTTCATTGTGAATTTTTTTAAGGCGTTTGCCTGAGGCATTCTAGAGCTATGGTAATGAAGAAGAGTGGAGGGTCTTAGAAGCAGGGAGCAGGGCTGCAGAAGAAAGGCACAGCTGGCACAGAGCCTGAAGCTGGCAGTGGGGACACTCCTTAGCCAGGCCTGACTCCTGAAAGTCAGTATGTGTGGGGGTGACAGAGACAAAGAGTTGAGGGGTACCTGCAAGGGACAGGGACCTGGGCTGGACCTTGAGGGTGCCTGGGCCCCCGCAGTCTGAGTTTGGAGCATTCCTTTACCTTGCTTCTCCTTTCAGACCCTGTCCATGGCCTACCTCACTGGGATGTTGTCCAGGTAAAGGGAGCAGATGGAAGGAGAGGAGGACCGTAGGCCAGGCTTGGAGCCAGGCACTGGCCACACCCAAGGGGCGCTGCCCCACACGCCATACTTCCTGGGAGCATGTGGATGGGGCCCGGGCTCAGGCATGCAGGAGGCTTTGGCCTAGGGTCCTCTCCTTGAGCACTCAGCTGGACAGCGACCCCAAGACCTGGCCTGGTGGATAGGGGGAGGGGAGCAAGGTGGCTTCTCCCAAACTGTAGCTTACAAGCCCCCAGACTCATGACCTGCAGTTACTTGTAAACCACCTCTGGGTCCGGCACAAATCCCTCCCCACTCCCACTCCCACTCCCACCTCCTCAAGATCCTTCTAATTTGATTTGGAGTCAGCCTGTTGGGAGGGGCAGGGCCCAGCAGAAAGGCTGGGGAGGCAGACAGAGGGATCTGGGGAAAGGGCACCAGATTAGGGCCAGGGACCCCAAGACCAGGTCCTGGCAGAAGAGGGGGCCCTGCTAGGAGGGTGGGGGAGACCAGACGCCCTGCCTGGGAGCTGACCCCTTGGCCTGACGGTCCTCAGCTACTACAACACCACCTCCGTGCTGCTGTGCCTGGGCATCACAGCCCTTGTCTGCCTCTCAGTCACCGTCTTCAGCTTCCAGACCAAGGTCAGCTTTGGGGCTTGCAGGCAGGGACCCCCGGCCTGAGGCTGAGCAGGGGAAGGCAGATAGGGTGTGGGGGGGCTCAGAGCTGGGACCCAGGGCTGGGGAGAGAAGTAAAGGGGTGAGTTGGGTCTGGGGAGAGGGAGACAACCTGGTGAGGGTGAGGAGGGGAAGGAATGCCAGGTTCTTGGAGTGAGCACAAGACTGTGGCCTGCTGTATGCTTGTATGCCTGTATGCCTGTATGCCCATACAGCTTGGCCCATACAGGCTTGGCTGTAGTTGGGGTCCCAGGAAGGTCAGGCCGCTCTGGCAGCTGACCCCATCCTGTCCCCGCAGTTCGACTTCACCTCCTGCCAGGGCGTGCTCTTCGTGCTTCTCATGACTCTTTTCTTCAGCGGACTCATCCTGGCCATTCTCCTACCCTTCCAATATGTGAGTCTCTGGGTCCCCGGCAGGCCCCACAGGGAGGAAGGGGCCCCACTGGCCCAAGGTGCCGTTCCCTCCCCTGCCCACCAGGGAAGTCCAGGAGCCAAGGCCCCACAGCCTACCATCCTGTGCGGCCCCTCCTGGCACCTGTCACAGGCGTGCTGGCAGTGTAAGCAAACAAGGAGGCTTTTCTTGTCAGGCCTGGGTACCTGCCTGGCTCCACAAGCCACATCCGGCTTCACTTTTCCCATCCTCCTCTGTGGGGTGGAGGTGAGATTGAGGGTAGGGTGTGGAGCATTTAAACCCTGGGCAGGGAAGGGAGTACCGGGGCTCCATGAGGCCCACCAGACCCAGAAGGGCCTGAGGAAGGGTCTTCTGGGGGCTCCTGTGGGATCAGCCAAGTCCAAAGAGGTAGAATCTAGCTGGCCAGGTAGGCGGGAGGTGGGGCAGTAGGGCATACCCACATCCTTAGAACGTCCACCAGCTGGTGGCCAAATCTCGGCTCTTTTAGAGGTGTCCAGCCTGCCCTGGGGACTTAAACTGAGACTCTGCAGGCACCCGGGCCCCTACATGTGGAGAAGGGGCAGATTGGGGGCATCGCAGGAAGGCCCTGAGATCTGAATCCTGGGAACCCAGGAGATGAGCTGTTGGACTGCTGCTAGGGGCCCAGTGCTTACACCCCTCACCCCTATAGCCACACGTGGTGCATGGTTCCCCACTGCCCTTTTCTAGCAGGGCTGTGAGCAGTAGTCCTCACTTCCCCCTCCCCACCTCCATCCTGCCCAGCCCCAGCCTCCGGGCACTTGGCGTCCATTCCAGGATGTCAGGATTGGTGCTGGCATTTCCTTGGCTCTTCCCAGGATCCTGTTGACGAAGGGAGGGGCCAGAGCTGGCCTGGGGGCCCTCTGTGTGTCTAGGATGGGGAGGAGTGTTACAGGAAGGGGCCACAGAACTTCAAAGAACCCTTTATTGATCCTGGTCTGGTTGATGGGATGCCTTTGTTTCCGAGTCTTCTGGAGGAGGGCCCCATGGAGGGCCCTAGTGCGGTGCCTCCAGCAGAGTTTTCCCCACAGCTGGCTACTCCAGACCTGGAGGGAGACTCAGGGGGCAGAGGGTGGGGAGGTGCTGTTCCAGCCTATGCAGGCAAGCCCACCATCACAGCTGGCAGAGACTCCAGATGCCCCCACACACACCCCTGAGGTCAAGTCTTTGTCCCCTTCGTCCTGAGTTCTTTGCCTCCAAGGCACAGCCCAGGAGCGCCCTGACACAAGGACAGACAGATCCTATGCTGGACAGGGATGAACGCACCCTGGGAGGTGGGAGCAGCCTCAAGCAGTCCCAGGCTAGAGGGAGAACAGGGCCCACCGAGAGTCATCTTCATCAGCCCTGAGCCCGGGGCTATGTGCTGCGGGAAGAAGGACCAGGCTGGCGGGGAGTTCTCCCACCAGTCCCACCAGGATCACTCTTATCCCATGCCGCACTTCACCCACCCTGGGCACACAGAGATTCAGGGTCCACTGTCAGTCCTGGGGCTCCTTAGGGAGCACTGGGCGGGGCTACCCCATGTGCTCCATTCTCTAGACTGAGCCCTCCTCCCTGCCCCTCTGACTGCTGCCCCTTCTTGTCATCCCTAAGCCCATTTTTCCTCTGCCGCAGGTGCCCTGGCTCCATGCAGTCTATGCAGCACTGGGAGCGGGTGTGTTTACATTGGTGAGTGTGGTCTGGCTCCTTGGCAGACGCCTTCCCAGCATCCTGACCATCACCCCAGTCCCCTTCTCCTCCCATCTTCCCCACGGCCCTCCTCCCTGGATCCTTGGGAGCACCTGCGGGTAGGGCTAGGTCCAGCGCTGCATTTGTTTGTTTGTTCGGGGAATTCAACCTGGTTTCCAGGACAGACCAGCTGACCTGGGCAGGAGAGAAGATTGTAACAGCAGGTTGGAAGCTGTAGACAGAGGCAGAGCTGGGAAGAGGCACCCTTTCCTTCAGGGGAGAGGCAGCAGTGCTTGAGGACGCAGGAGAGTGGGTGTATCCTGGCCATGTGGACCAAGTTAGTAGTTACCCTCCTAGAGGCAACTGGGAAAGACTTCTTGGAGCTAGGGGGATTCTAAGCACCCTGAGAGAGAGACACTGTTAGATTGAGCATGTTCTTTGCTCTTCTCACGAAACAGAATGTTGATAATGATGATTATGGTTGGGATAACAGTAACAGCTAATATTTATTGAACACTTGCTTCCCCCCAGCCAGCTCTCCATATGCATTTAATCGTCGTCTTAAGTCTATAAGATAGGTTCTACTGTTAATAAATTAAGATGGGGAGGCCGGTCATGGTGGCTCACGCCTGTAATCCCTGCACTTTGGGAGGCTGAGGAGGGCGGATCACAAGGTCAGGAGATCGAGACCATCCTGGCTAACACAGTGAAACCCCGTCTCTACTAAAAATACAAAAAAGTAACCAGGCATGGTGGCAGGTGCCTGTAGTCCCAGCTACTCGGGAGGCTGAGGCAGGAGAATGGTGTGAACCCAGGAGGCAGAGCTTGCAGTGAGCTGAGATCGCACCACTGCACTCCAGCCTGGGTGAGAGAGCAAGACTCCCTCTCAAAATTAATTAATTAATTAATTAAGATGGGGAAACTGAAGCTCAGAGATATCAAATAACATGCCCAAGGTCACACAGCATCCTAGGAAGTGACAGGGCCAATCTGGGAACCTGGACTGTCTGGTGTGAGTCCCCCTTGGGGTCTGAGGCTAAGTGGGGAGTGGCTGGAAGCAGATGCCCAGGAGATGAGATGACCAGGGACAGACACCTGCCTGGAGCTGCCCAACACAAGCCTTCTGCTCAGGTGGGCTCCACGCACCCGAATGTGATCGTGTTCCAGGACCCACCCAGGTGGGCAAGCTTGTACTGGTGACGTCCTCTTGGGAAGGCATTCAAGGTCAACATTTATTGACAATGGAAGCAGTGACCAGACTCTCCCCTCCCTAGCTGGAACGTTCAGCTCAATACAAGTGGCCAGAGTTGCAGCTTAGTCCAGATTCCGGAGGCTTGTGGGCAACAGGCTGGCAGGGCTGAATTGGGGCACGGGATGGGGAGAGAGCAGTGAGCAGAGGTTTTGGGGGATTTGGATAGGGATCAAGCCTGAGTGGGGGTGTGGCAGGTTCATTCATGTGTCCTTTCCACAGGTCTTTATAGAGCACATACTGTGTGTGATGTGCAGCGTGGCTGCCCAGATGCCTGGTCAGCAGGGAGAGAGCAGTGCATGGTGCAGAGTAGCACACAGCCAGTATTGTAGAATGAATAAATGACCTCCAGGCTTGGAACTGGAGGGCTGGGATCTAGTGAAACTCCCAGCCTTCTTCTTACAGATGAGAAAACTGACCTCCAGAGAAATGGAATGATTTGTCCATGGTTTCCTGGCAAGATAATGGGTCGATGTGGCCTTGATCAAGACTAAAGTGTCAGCTTATTCCAGGCTACCTAGAACTTCCCCAGTTTCAGCACTGAAAGCCTCACTTCTTGAGGAGCCCTTAAATCCTGAGCAAACTGGGAGCCTGGTCACCCGAAGAGACTAACTTTTCTCAGACCCTGCACCATGCTCTTCCCTCCAGGCAATACTTCCTAAAGAAAGATTTCAAAGGATGGTGGGGAATTGAATTAGGTGAGAAAGAGGAGGGCCACATTCGGGAGAGCTAGTCTGGGCAACAGCACCTGGACGCCCTAGAGGGAGGCATTTGCAGGGGAGAGAAGAGGGGTCAAGCCAGGGCAGACAGGCTGGTGATGTTGGAGGCAGTGAGCACCCATGGGGGCCGGCCGGGGAGTTTACTTGGCTTCCCGTGGATCAGGTCGCAGTGAGTGTGTGAACCACCTGAGGGAGCCATGCATGCAAGTAAGGCTGGGTGAATAGTAATCCCTTATATTTGTTTGATAAGCCCTAGTGCTATTAAAATAATAGCAATAGTCCCCACCCTCTATTCCACCCTTGATGTTTTACAAAGCACTTTCACACCTGTTACTTCCCTGCATCTCCACCACAGTCTGGCCAGGGAGTGGGGGCAGGCAGCCCTGATGCTGTAAGACTCACTTTCCACATCTGAAGCCCTAGGTGTTAAGGGGCTGGCACAGAGTTTTTTTTTTTTTTTTTTTTTTTTTTAAACGAAGTCTTGCTCTGTTGCCCAGGCTGGAGTGCAGCGGCGCGATCTCAGCTCACTGCAAGCTCTGCCTCCCGGGTTCATGCCATTCTCCTGCCTCAGCCTCCCAAGTAACTGGGACTACAGGCGCCCACCACCTCGCCCAGCTAATTTTTTGTATTTTTAGTAGAGACGGGGTTTCACTGTGTTAGCCAGGATGGTCTTGATCTCCTGACCTTGTAATCCACCCTCCTCAGCCTCCCAAAGTGCTGGGATTACAGGCGTGAGCCACCACGCCCGGCACAGTCTTATGGCCAGTAACAGGCAGATTGAGGACCAGCGCCCAGGTGTCCTGTGCCCAGCCTGGTGCCATTTCCAGTGCCCCTGTGGTTCCCTTCAAAGAGGACACCTTCTGTGGTTCTGCTGGCTTGGAGTTGGGGAGAGGCTGAGGAGGTCTCTCCAGGAATTTTCCTCTCTCTCTCTCTCTCTGTCAGTCATCAGCATTGCCCTCTCTACTGGAGTAGTTCCATTAACATAGGAACACTCTGCAATTTCTCCCACCTGAAAAAAACCCACAAAACACTCTTGACCCACATCTCCCTTCTCACTCCTGTCCCATTCCCTGCTCCCCATATACAGCAAAACTCCTTTTAAGAGAACCTCCACTCACTTTCTCCAATGGCTCTCCTCCCTCTCTTCTTCTTCCCTACTCTCCTCGCAATTCCTTTCCCACCCATTCTTTTTTTTTTTTTTTTTTTTTTTTTTGAGACAGAGTCTCGCTCTGTCACCCAGTTTAGAGTGCAGTGGCACAATTTCCACTCACTGCAACCTCTGCCTCCTGGGTTCAGGTGATTCTCCCGCCTCAGCCTCCTGAGTAGCTGGGACTACAGGCAGGCACCACCACGCCCAGCTAATTTTTTGTGTGTTTTTATTAGGGATGGGTTCTTGCCGTCTTGGCCAGTCTGGTCTTGAACTCCTGACCTCAGATGGTCTGCCCACCTCAGCCTCCCAAAGTGCTGGGATAACAGGCGTGAGCCACGGCGCCTGACCATTCTCTCTTGATCCTCTTAAACACACTCTCATCCAGGTTTCAGGGACCTCCGTGTAGCTAAATCCAGGGACCCAGTCTCAGTCCTAATATTGATGGACTCCCAGAAATATTGGATACAACCGTTCCTTCCCTCCACCACCCTCCCCAGAGCATCTTCGTCCCTTGGTGTCCAGGCCACCAACGGCCCAGGCTTTTCTACAGTCTTCTTGATCAGGCGTTTCTACAGCCTTCTTGATCCTGCAAAGGGCTGACTCTTCTCTTTCTACCCTGCTCCCTCAGGTCCTCAGGCAGCCTCAAAGCTTTGAATGCGATATTTTATGATGATTACTCTAACATTTACATCTTTAGCCTAGATCTCTCTTGAATTCCAGACTAGAATTTCCGGTTGCCTAATGAGGGTCTGCATGAGGAAGTCTCATAGGCACCTCGGACTTCACATGTATAAAACCAAGCTCCTGCCCCTTCCCCGGGATGCCTGCTTTTCCCAAAGCCTTCCCCATCTTCCTGTAACTCAGAACAAATGCCTTGGTGACACCTTCCACTCCTCCCGTCTCCTCACCCCCCACATCACACCCCAGATCAATGCTGTGGCCCCTACTCCTATCCAGAATCTGACAACTTATCTCTACCCTCATGGCTACTCCCTGTCCCAGCCCCCGTAGCCTCCAGCCTGGGTTGATTGTTGCCATGGCCTCCTGCAGGCTGCCCCTATGCCCTGTGTCTATGCGGGGCACAGCAGCTGGAGTGTTAGGTACCCTTGTTCCTCTGTTGAGCATCCCCCAATCGCTTCCCACAGCCTGCAGGCCCTCTCTGACCTCCCCACTCTCCTCTGCTGTAGCCACACTGGCCTCGTGCTGTGTGATCATGGCAGGCTCTCTCCAAACCCAGGGACTCTGCACCTGCCTCTGTCTGTTCTTAGGGACTGCTCATAGCCCTCTCTCCCATCCTTCAAGTGTGTGCAGTTCTGTCCCTCCCTCTTCCTCCCTACTCTATTTCCCTCTCTCTGTAGCGCATCTCATTCTGACACACTGTCTATTTTTCTTGATGTATTGCTCATTGTCTGTCTCCCTCCAGCAGAATCTAAGTTCCTTAAGGGCAGGGATTGTAGTCTGGCTTGTTCATCACTGCAGCCCCCGTGCCCAGAACAGGGCCTGGTACATAATACGTGCCCAGGAGATGTTTGTGGCATGAACGGATCCCCAAGAGGTGTGGCAGGGGCCAGGGCCAGGCCCACAGAGGTACAATCAGAGCAAGGCAGAGAACACACAGGCTGTGTGGTTGAATTCAGCACTGCCCATCAGTCTTCTGTGAGTCACAGGGTAAGGGGAACTGCAGTGCCAATTATCTTATTAGGAGATCAACACTTCAAAGGGCCCTAGTCGGGATCATCCTGCAGGTTATAGAAACAACAATGGAGAGCACAGGGCCAGTTCCCCCGGCTCCATCCCCTGCCCATGTTCATCTGCAGCTCCCCTGGGGCCCGTGGGGCAGGGGAATGTTGATGAGAGGGGCTTCGAGACTCATTCCCTTTCCCTCCTCTCAGTTTCAGGTAGATGAAGGCCCTCAGAGGCCCAGCCCCATAACTAAATCCCTTTACCCTCCCATTAACTCGAACTCAGAAACATGCTGACCTCGTCCTGACCCTCAGGCCTGCAGACTCTGTGGTCCCCTAGCTCCAGTGTATCCCATAACCAGCACCCAGCACCCCCTAGTCTCTCATCTCCCCATTCTGCTGTCTCCCACCATACCCTTTGGGGAATTCTCAGCACAGTGGGGGCCACTCCCAGCCCTGTAGCCGAGCAGAGCTGCACACTGCACACTGCATGCAGGCGTCCCTGCCATGTGTGCCGCCTTGAGGAGGCTGTGCAAGAGTGGGGTGAAAAGAAGTGGAGGAGGAGGCCCCAGACCCCGAGGGAGACCCTCCCCTCAACTCCCACCAACCTGAGCTTTGGAAGCGCTGTGAGAATCCAGCTTCGAGAATCCAGCTTCTCTCCCGGAAACATCAGCACCTCCCTTGAGATTCTGCCATCTTTGAGGGCAGGGCCGCCCAGTGGAGGGGGCAGCACCTGAGGGGATGGGAGGCAAGGTTTCTCAGGGCTCTGGTCCAGCTTTGAGGAACAGGCCCCTCCAAGGCCTCACCCATGTCAGCCTTAGTACATTCTCAGGGAGCCTTGGGATTTTGGCCTCACCCCTACCCCAGACCCCTCACTGGATGCCAGAACCCAAATGTGCCAGGAGAAGTGGGTGAGCCAGCTGAACAGCCCTGACCTCAGAGTGGCCGAATCCTCTCATTCCCCCTAGTGCCCTGTCTTTGAGTGCTTTTCTGTAGAAACTCATGGAAAGTCACACAGGGAGCATGAGGGTCAGGCAGGGCTGGTGTGATGGGGCAGGGAATGAGGTGGGGGCACATGCCTGCAGCTGGCTTCTAGCCGCAGCTGAGACTCCAGGGCCCACGGGACTTGAGACAGGTTGCCGCATCTCGGAGTTGGTCCTTCCTTGGGGAAGCTAAGGTCTCTGAGCCCCCTAAATCGAGAGCCCAAGTCCCAGAGTCCTCGGAAAGTAATGAGGCATAAGACATTAGAAATTAGGTGATGGGCCCAGTGAGAATAGACCTCTTCACTCCCTGCCCAGCCTGGCCGATTTGAGGACCTTGGCACTGACAGTTGCTAAGAAACATCACAGTTGTCGTGCTTTAAGGAAGATTAGGGAGAAGCTGAGTGGACAGACCAGAGGCTGGGAGACCATTTAGGAGGTCACTGCAGTGTCCCAGAGCTGGAGTGGGGTGGGGGCAGGGAGACTGTGCATGGTCAGTACTGGATGCTGCAAGCCTAATGGCATTTGGATGAACAGAGCTGGAATAGGAAGATGCTCAGTAGGGGTGCTGGACCTCCAGTTCTGATGTTGACCACTATGGAGAGACATAGAGCTATCTGTCCTCAGTCGCTGGAAGGAAAGCAGGGCTGAGACCTCAGAGCTGGCAGGGACCTGCCTGACGCAGCTGCTGCTGAAGCTGAGCATGCGCTGAAGCCAAGACAGCACTTCCAGAGAGACACACACATTCACGCATATACACACATATACACACTCTCACATAAACTCACATATACACACGCACATACCCACATGCACACATACACACTCATATACACACATCTATATTGTCTGTCTCCCTCCAGCAGAATGTAAGTTCCTTAAGGGCAGGGATTGTAGTCTGGCTTGTTCATCACTGCAGCCCCGTGCCCAGAACAGGGCCTGGTACATAATACGTGCCCAGGAGATGTTTGTGGCATGAACGGATCCCCAAGAGGTGTGGCAGGGGCCAGGGCCAGGCCCACAGAGGTACAATCAGAGCAAGGCAGAGAACACACAGGCTGTGTGGTTGAATTCAGCACTGCCCATCAGTCTTCTGTGAGTCACAGGGTAAGGGGAACTGCAGTGCCAATTATCTTATTAGGAGATCAACACTTCAAAGGGCCCTAGTCGGGATCATCCTGCAGGTTATAGAAACAACAATGGAGAGCACAGGGCCAGTTCCCCGGCTCCATCCCCTGCCCATGTTCATCTGCAGCTCCCCTGGGGCCCGTGGGGCAGGGGAATGTTGATGAGAGGGGCTTCGAGACTCATTCCCTTTCCCTCCTCTCAGTTTCAGGTAGATGAAGGCCCTCAGAGGCCCAGCCCCATAACTAAATCCCTTTACCCTCCCATTAACTCGAACTCAGAAACATGCTGACCTCGTCCTGACCCTCAGGCCTGCAGACTCTGTGGTCCCCTAGCTCCAGTGTATCCCATAACCAGCACCCAGCACCCCTAGTCTCTCATCTCCCCATTCTGCTGTCTCCCACCATACCCTTTGGGGAATTCTCAGCACAGTGGGGCCACTCCCAGCCCTGTAGCCGAGCAGAGCTGCACACTGCACACTGCATGCAGGCGTCCCTGCCATGTGTGCCGCCTTGAGGAGGCTGTGCAAGAGTGGGGTGAAAAGAAGTGGAGGAGGAGGCCCCAGACCCCGAGGGAGACCCTCCCCTCAACTCCCACCAACCTGAGCTTTGGAAGCGCTGTGAGAATCCAGCTTCGAGAATCCAGCTTCTCTCCCGGAAACATCAGCACCTCCCTTGAGATTCTGCCATCTTTGAGGGCAGGGCCGCCCAGTGGAGGGGCAGCACCTGAGGGGATGGGAGGCAAGGTTTCTCAGGGCTCTGGTCCAGCTTTGAGGAACAGGCCCCTCCAAGGCCTCACCCATGTCAGCCTTAGTACATTCTCAGGGAGCCTTGGGATTTTGGCCTCACCCCTACCCCAGACCCCTCACTGGATGCCAGAACCCAAATGTGCCAGGAGAAGTGGGTGAGCCAGCTGAACAGCCCTGACCTCAGAGTGGCCGAATCCTCTCATTCCCCTAGTGCCCTGTCTTTGAGTGCTTTTCTGTAGAAACTCATGGAAAGTCACACAGGGAGCATGAGGGTCAGGCAGGGCTGGTGTGATGGGGCAGGGAATGAGGTGGGGCACATGCCTGCAGCTGGCTTCTAGCCGCAGCTGAGACTCCAGGGCCCACGGGACTTGAGACAGGTTGCCGCATCTCGGAGTTGGTCCTTCCTTGGGGAAGCTAAGGTCTCTGAGCCCCTAAATCGAGAGCCCAAGTCCCAGAGTCCTCGGAAAGTAATGAGGCATAAGACATTAGAAATTAGGTGATGGGCCCAGTGAGAATAGACCTCTTCACTCCCTGCCCAGCCTGGCCGATTTGAGGACCTTGGCACTGACAGTTGCTAAGAAACATCACAGTTGTCGTGCTTTAAGGAAGATTAGGGAGAAGCTGAGTGGACAGACCAGAGGCTGGGAGACCATTTAGGAGGTCACTGCAGTGTCCCAGAGCTGGAGTGGGGTGGGGCAGGGAGACTGTGCATGGTCAGTACTGGATGCTGCAAGCCTAATGGCATTTGGATGAACAGAGCTGGAATAGGAAGATGCTCAGTAGGGGTGCTGGACCTCCAGTTCTGATGTTGACCACTATGGAGAGACATAGAGCTATCTGTCCTCAGTCGCTGGAAGGAAAGCAGGGCTGAGACCTCAGAGCTGGCAGGGACCTGCCTGACGCAGCTGCTGCTGAAGCTGAGCATGCGCTGAAGCCAAGACAGCACTTCCAGAGAGACACACACATTCACGCATATACACACATATACACACTCTCACATAAACTCACATATACCACACGCACTACCCACATGCACACATAACAACCACTCTATAACCATCTATCAAATGCACATACAGTCACATGGATAGCTTATACACATATACACATACACATATACGCCATGCACATACACAATATACACAGACCATACCATGCCACATATACATCCATGGCACATACACACCATGCACTCACAGGCAGCAGACATGCACATCCCATATACAGCACATACCCGCACATGCACACAGGCACACAGACAGCATGCATAGCACATACACTCACATGCACACAGACACATGCGCATATACAATTCCCATACATGCACACATAAACCCTGCACACTACACACTCGGCATATACCATAGTCACATGCAGCACATATGCACACATGCACATACACACACATGCACATACACCATGCACACATGCCATACTACACATGCACACATACACACATACACATATACACTGCACACCTGCACTCATGCACACGATGCACATACAACATTCACATGCACAACAGACACATGCACGTACAACTACACATGGGACACCGAATATAACCATACACTCTGCACGCCATATAATAACCGGCCACATATTACACACACTGACATACACTCACACACACTTTGCACACTATACACGTGCAATATACGCAGCAATACACACATGCACATAGCACACTCGTACATACCATGCCACATATACACCATACAACACTGCCATAACATGTGCCCACATGCACCATATACCACAGGTGCAATATCACAATACACACATACACAATGCACTCACGATGCATACACACATACACATATACCATGCACCTCACATGCATACACAGCAATACACATATACACATTGCACACAGCTCGCACAGCAACATACACGCACCCTAGATACACCAAATTGCAGTACACACATACACTCACTATACCAGATCACATGCACACATGCACAGCACATACATCACATTCGCACACATACACACATACATGCACACTATACACACATGCCCATACACAATATAACACACATCACTCACCACACATATAACACATGCACATACACTCATATGCAACATAGATATGCACGAATGCACCGTAACCCACACGCAGACACCACATTCGTATTACACATATAACACAATACGCACATATATCACTGCCCATCACTTGTACCACACATGCAACACATATACAGCACATGCAACATATCAGCTCACATGCCACATACCACTGCACACATTATACACATATGCCAATGCACTCCCATGCACACATACAACATGCCACACTATGCAACATATACACATACGCACATATATCACATGTACATACATACACTCATATACAATATGCAACACATACACCAGCAAACAGCACACATGCCACACATTCGTATGTAACACCTATACACAATATGCATCATATAGTAGCCTTACTGCACATACACTCCGTACACAACATGCACACATATACACACATGCAACACATGATGCATCACATGCACAACTACACATACAGCACATACACATGCGATACACCACTGCAACTATACACGTACGCACTGCCTCACATACACACCATACACATGCACATACACACATATGCACCATATACACATCGCACATATATACGCGATGAAATAACCTCATATACACACTCATATGCAGCACATATAAAAACACATACAATGCAACACAGTGCTCACATGCACACAGACGACGCACTATACCACACAGTACATTACATACACTCATACACGCCACACGCACATATACCATGCACATACCCATTCCACTCGCATGCCCATAGACATACACATATACACCATAAAACATCACATACACCTTGACATACATCATGAAACATGCACACATACACATATACACCTGCACATGCATACACTCACATGCACACATACCACACATAACCCATACACTTATATACATACACTCACACACATGCGCACACGTACACACACACACATATATACAAATACGCACACATACACATACATACACACATACACACGTATATACACAGGCACACACATACCCACACACGTGCACACACATACACACACCATGACCAGTCTGGGCTAGACCCACAGTGTCCAAGGGATTTAAGAAAAATACGCCCGTCTACCCCAACCCCTCACCCTGCTTTTCTAGTGGGACAGCAATATATGCCCTCCCTTCCTCACAATTAGGAAAACACTTCGAAAAGTTAAAATGGCCACACAAATCCAAGGCTGAAGCATGACTTTTAGACTTATCTTCGTTCCATTCAGAGCCTAGAGGCCCTTTTCCCTCAATGCATTACGTGAAGCTGAAGGAGCCAGTGAGAACATTCTCTGTTAGGTCACCCACCCTCTGCCGCTGAAACAGCCCCAATGCCTACCCTGGGGCCTCCTCGCACCCCCCTCCCCACGCCTCACCCAGACAACCTGGAAATGGCGTGGGTTCCTCCTGGGGTGGGCGGAATGATCAGTGATTGCTCCTTCAGGGGAGAATGTGCAGGCCCCTCCTGAGGCCTGCCTGTCTCACTCCTGAGGCACTCATCCCCCAGCCCACACTCTGCTCAAACCTGACAGGAGGAGGTGGAAAAGCCCTGGGGTGGCGGACTGAGGGAGGGAAGGCAGAGGCAGCTCCACACCTGCCTGGGGGCAGAAAGGAACTTCTGCTTCCATATCCAGGACCCGGTTCTTCAGAGCAGAGCCAGGAAGAGGCACTGGCAGGGCCAGTAGGTGTGTGGAGTGGGGAGGGGGCTCTGCAGCTGGCCAGTGCCCCCCACCAAGTCACATTCAAGGCCTCCCTGCTCCTCTTACCACTCTGTGACCTTGGCAAAACGACTTGACCGCTCTGCCTCACTGGCCTCATCTTTAAAATAGGGCTCACCTGCCTGTCTCAACAGGCTATTGTAATGGATGAATAGGGTAACAAATGAAGGGAAAACAGCCTCCTCACATTTGGCACATGGCAATTCTCAGTCGATGACAGCTTTTACTCTTATGGTAAATGATAACCTTATCATTTAGATCACCAGATTTAGCCTGGCTTCAAAATCTGGTGATCTAAATGGCAAGGTTATCATTCACTATAAATCTCAAAGCCCTTCTCCGCCACATTCTAGCTGTGTGGACTCACCAAGTTATGTAATGTCTTTGTGCTTCAGTTTCTTTAGCTGTAAAATGGGGACAAGAACAGTACCTCCCTCATAGGTGGCTGTGACTTGGATGCATTCATATATGTAAAACACTCAGTGCCTGGTGTGTGGTCAGTGATCAGTAACTCTTACCTGTTAGTAAGTTACCTAAGGTCTGAGCCAAGATTTGAACCCAGGTTTGTGGGACTCCCCAGCCTATGATCTTAAGCACTGTATTATACTGGACTCATGCCCTTTATCGTATGACCACATATGGTTCTTTCATACAAAATATTTTATTCCACTTATTGCGACAGGCTATTGAAGCCTACCTTGTCTCCTGGCTTTTTTTTTTTTTTGAGACGGAGTCTCACTCTGTTGCCCAGGCTGGAGTACAGTGGCATGATCTTGGCTCACTGCAACCTCCACCTCCCCGAGTTCAAGCGATTCTCCTCCCTCAGCCTCCCAAGTAGCTGGGATTACAGGTGCCCACCACCACGCCCGGCTAATTTTTGTATTTTTAGTAGAGACGGGGTTTCCTCATGTTGGCCAGGCTAGTCTCGAACTCCTGCCCTCAGGCGATCTGCCCACCTTGGCTTCCCAAAGTGCTGGGATTACTGGCATGAACCACCGCACCTGGCCTACTTTTTAAAAAGTTGATAGATGATCGTGTGTCATTAATGCACTTTCATACACTACCCCCCTTTCACCCGGGGCCGGGCTTTCTGATTCAAATGCCTGCCAGACCTTGTTCTTTCGGTGGCCCTCCTGGGGGTGCAAATGTTGTCTGTGCCATCTAAATTTTTGACACCCAGGTCAATGGAGAGAAATATCTTCTATTGGTATCAGGCAAGAAATGGGCCCCAGATCTCCACTCAGTGGTCTCTCTTCCCTCCCTCACCCCCTCACCCTCTCCTGCAGCCCAGCCGGTGCACCTGGACATATGGCTGGTAGTCTCTTCTCCAAAGACTCCCCAAAGCCCAAGCTCACCCTCTAGCTGTCCCTGGGCTGTGTGACATGGGCAAGTCACTTACACTGTCTCTGCCTCAGTGTCCTCAGCAAATGATGGAGCTGATAGTGAGACACCTGCTGCAGAGGCTTATGGTGAGAATTCAGTGAAAGAGTTCATGAACTCTTCTTTTGTGCTATTTTAACCCTTCTATTTTAAACTTCTAATTATATAATATACATTTATTCACATATTTCACTTTTGGAAAATCTTAAATATAGAAAAAAGCAAATGTCATTTTGATCGTGTCCCTCACTTCTTTCCCCAGCAGGAACCATGAATTATCTCTCCTTCCAGACCTTTCTTTATGCATTTCATAGATATTTGCTATGTTGGCTCCTCTGACATGTATAGTTTTATGGGATCATACGATATGGATTTTTCGCAACTTGCTTTTTTCTCACAGTAGCGTCTGTCACAGATGTTTCCACCCCAGCGCTGCTGCCCAGAGTTTATTTAACCCCGTGTTGGTAGAGTTTGGGTTGTTCCAGCATCTCACTGCAAACAACAGCCTGGGGGTTGCCTCTACACGCCGTCACACTGGCATTTCTGCAGGACAGACACAGTCCACGTGTCACTGTTTAAGCTGATTCAACACATTGCAACCCCAGCTTTTTGTATTCAGTGCCTGCCTGCGGGTGGCTCTGAGCTGGCCTTTCCATGGCATGCACTGCCCAGAGCCCCTCAGTGTCACCTCTGGGGCCACATTCAGGGAGGACAACAGACATAAGCCTGGGCCCCAGATACGGCAGGGTCAGGCCAAATGTGTGGCTGGGGGCCCCGGCGAGGTTTAGCACTGGCCAGTAAGGTGAGGCGGGGAAGTTTGCCCTCTGCACATGCTCCCTCCCTCCCTGCAAGCCCACTCCTCCCCCATCTCCACCAGTGTAGGAGATGACACTTGATAAGCAGCCATCAGCAAATCACTCAGCTCTCAGACTCCTTTCCTCATGTGTAAGACCATGAGGACGCCCACCTCCCAGGGCAAATGGGGAGAGGGAGATGAGATCAAGTGTTGGTCTAGAGAAGGACTCTTCAGATGTACATTAATAGTGTCCTTGTCCCTGGGGGCCTCCTGCCCCATCCCAAGTGCTCCTCCTGCAGAGTCTCCTGTTCAGCTGGCCACTAACTCAAGTAGCTGCCCTCCTTTTAGGGGTTTGCAGTCAACTCAGTTGCTAGCTCTCAGCCAAGATCCTAGCAACCCACTAAGATGTTAACTATAACCAAGACATTAGTTAACAATGTTTTCCATCTCCAAGGAGATAGCAGCAGATGACTTTCCCCTGTAAATGAATGCATTGCCATGCAGAATCTCTGATCATGTCTTTTGCCCTCGTTAGACTGTCAGTTCTATGAGGGCAAGTTCTCTGGAACATAGTAGGTGCTCAGCAAATATTGTTGGGAATAAATGAATGAAAAGACTTTGGTTGACTCCCAGGCATGAGGTGGCAGTGATGGGTCATACTGGACAGTGGGGTTGGAATTTGAAGCAGGCCATCCCAGAGAACGCCACATAGATAAGCATCTGTGTGCATGGACCAAGGGCTGGGGCAGAAATCATTTCATTCCTCTTCTCTCCAAGAGAAAAGCCAGCTGGCTGCTCTAGGGGGTCTCCTGCATGGGTGCTTCTCAAAAGGGCCACCCCCAGAGCTGGACAGATCCAAGCCTTCCAAATTAAGAGACTCAATTTCATTAGCTCACCCAGGGGTGACCAGGCTCTGGGAAATCAACCAAGCAAGCTACTGATGGATCAGCCAGGTCAGCAGTTTATGAACTGATGCCGGCAGCTGTGACCGCCAAGTGGCCAAAGCCTTTGCACTGGGCCTTCTGCCTGCTCATTCTCTCTGCAGAAGGAAAATGTGCTTGGGAATCCAAATCAAACACAGAAGGAGCAGAGCGGAATGGAGAGAAATCATACTCAAAAATACAAATAGTGGATGCCACATACACTGTCATAAATCTACCCTCAAAACCACACCGTGGTGTGGGCATTGCTACTATCCCATTTTGTAGACGAGGACACTGAGGTCAAGTGGATGACTTGGCTACTGAGCACTGGAGCCGGGTCTCAAACCCAGGCATTTCAACTCCTGTTCCTATCTGGAGTGCCCTTTCCTCAGTGCCACTGAGCTCAGGAGCCTGACACACCCTGCACAGGGCTCCTCTCAGCTCTGGCCATGGCTCCCCATGTTCGCTCTGTTAAGGCCACTGAGCTCCCCGAGGAACAGTGCTGCCTCCCTGATGAGATGCAAGAGACACCTGAGTCTCATCAGCAGCATGTGCACGTCCTCAAGAGGGCACCTCTCCTTCTGCAGATAATAACAATGAAACCACATTAATATAATAGCAAGCATTCATTAAGTGCTTACCATGTGTCAGGCACCGTGCCAGGCCCCTTGCATGCATTATCTCATTCTCACAACAACCTCAGGAGGCAGGCACGCTTATCTCCTTTTTACACATAGGGACTCACAGGCCCAAAGAGATTAAATGCTCTGCCCAGCCAGGTCCTATAGCTAATGAGTGGTAGAGCAGAGCCTGCAGTCCAAGTGGATCTGACTTTCAAGCCTGTGCTCATAATTGCCCCCACCTCCCCAGCTTTGAGGGTGGCCCTGCCTCAATGTCCTGTGTGCTGGAATTAATCCCTGTTGGAGCCCTGGCCTCTTGGGCATGGGGGGCATTGCACCGGGGCTGGGATTCAACTAGGATTCTACAGGGCTGCATCTATAGCAACTCTAAAGTCTGGGTCTTAGGAGTCAAGGAGTCCATGGCGGGTAAAGGAAAGGGAACTGGGCATGACCCGTGCCTACCGAGCAGAGTGCAAGCTGCAAGGGCAGGCCCCAACCCCTTCCTCCTCTATCTACCTCTCCCATAGTTCCTGCCTGGCCGAGTTCTCCGCTCTTCACACAACACCAGTCAGGCCTCCCAGGCTTCCCTAGGCCTTCCTAGCTAGCAAACTCCTACTTAAGCCTCAGGTGAAATGCCACCTCTCCTGGGTCACCTTCCTCTGGCCCAATCAGTAGCTCCTTCCTTCATAGTCCTAATTGTGCATTTCGTGGATTTTCTTGTAATGACCTGTAAGTGTCCCCCATGATGCTGTGATCTTCCCCAAGGCAGGCATGGCTTTGTGTTTCTTGTCTCTTCCACTCTCAGCAAGTCCCTGTCATGCAGCTGTCGCCCCATACATAGTTATTGTATAATGAATGAGCTTCAGAGGACCCAGGGAACATGCCTTTCATACATAAGTGACCGAAGAGCCCAGTTAACAAGAATGTGAATCAATGTAAAAGAATTCCAATCCCGGGCCGGGCATGGTGGCTCACGCCTGTAATCCCAGCACTTTGGGAGGCCGAGGTGGGCAGATCACCTGAGGTCAGGAGTTCGGGACCAGCCTGGCCAACATGGAGAAACCCTGTCTCTACTAAAAATACAAAATTAGCCGGGTGTGGTGGTGCATGCCTGTAATCCTAGCTCCTTGGGAGGCTGAGGCAGGAGAATCGCTTGAGCCGGGGAGGCGGAGGTTGCAGTGAGCCAAGATCTCACCATTGCACTCCAGCCTGGGCAACAAGAGTGAAACTCTGTCTCAAAAAACCCCAAAAAACAAAACAAAAAAAATTCTAATCCTACGTGGATCAGTGCTTCATCACCTTTGAGATACAGGTGGACATTTTGGCCTCCTCCAGAAAAGTGCACCATGCCTGCCAAATTTCATATTCTGCTTCTCAAGGGTTCTGCTCCCTAGGCTTGGAGCCCAGAGGAAAGCTACATGGGGAGGGGTAGGAGCCACTGTATACAGTGGGAAGACCTGGCAGGGGTAGTAGGGTGGCACAGTGCTGTCTCAAAGGGAATCTGTTCCTAGTCCATTAGGCCAAGCAGGTCCCCAGGGAAGAGCCTGCTTCCTGGGAGGAAAGGCATTAACCCCGGGTGCTGTTAGTAGCAGGGCAGAATGGTTACACCTGAGGCTCTGGAGCTGGACTGCTCGGGTTCAAATCTGGGCTTTGCCACTTTCCAGCTGTGTAACCTTTGGCTAATATTTAAGGTCTCTGGGCCTCACTTCCTGTAGGAAGAATCTGATTCTTACTGGATGGGGATGTCGGTATAGCACTGATGGGCTGATGTCAGCACAGCACAAGTGCTTGGGCCCTGCTTGTACCTGAAGCATTCGCCTTCCTCTGAGAGCAGAGTCCTGAGGGAATGGCAAGAAGTCTAGGCCTCAGCTTGAATGTCCCCTCCCCCAGGAAGCCTTCCCTAACTCCCTGCCACACTCACATAGGTGAGGCTCCTTGTTATCAGCCCCACCGCTGCCTGGAACCTTGTTATGCTCATCCTAACAATTCCTCTAGACTCTAAGCTCTGTGGGGACAGGGACCTTGGCTGTCTTGTTCTCTGCTGTATCCCTGTGCCTGGCACATAGCAGGGGCTCAGTAAATAGCTGCTGAACAGAATTAGGGATAGAAGGTGTCGCAGGAGGGCCACTGGGCAGCCAGGCAGCAGGTGAGGGTAATAAAATTGGGGGCGGGGCTGAGGGGGGCACCAGGGCTGCCATAGTCAGTGTCACACTGCCTGGGCCTCTGACCCCTCTCTCTCTCCTCACTTCTCCCAGTTCCTGGCACTTGACACCCAGTTGCTGATGGGTAACCGACGCCACTCGCTGAGCCCTGAGGAGTATATTTTTGGAGCCCTCAACATTTACCTAGACATCATCTATATCTTCACCTTCTTCCTGCAGCTTTTTGGCACTAACCGGGAATGAGGAGCCCTCCCCACCCCACCATCCTCCAGAGAATGCACCCCTCTTGGTTCTCTGTCCCTCCCCTGTGCTACAAGACCAGATATAAAACTAGCTGCCAACCCAGGCTGTGGCCAGGCCACTGTCTACCCCAGCCCAGCCCAGCCCTGCCCTCTGCCGCTTGTACATACGCCATGGGGACCCTGAGGAACCGAGGCCATGTCAGTCCCTGTGCCGCCCCGTTCCCCCCGTTACATCTTCCAAACTGGGACGGTCAAGGCTGAAGGCTCCTCTGGGTTTGAGGGCCCAAGGGACAAGGGGGAGAAGCCTAGCAGGATTTCAAATGCGGGAGTGAGACCCAGGAAGCCCAGGGGAGCCCTGACCCTCCACCACAATTCCTCCTAGGGCTGCACAACCATGTGGCCTTGGGGCACACTGTCCTGTGTCCAGTCTGTGTCCTCCTATCTTTCTCGTGCAGGACAGGCATTGACACTTTGTAAGAAAGGGGGTGGGGGACATAGCTGGGCAGGTGGAGTGGGTGGGCAGGATGGCTGTCCCAGGCTGCCCATCTTCTCTTGATTCTGGGACCAGCAGCTTGTTCTAGGGATTTGGACCCCAAGGCCAAGGGCCATGAAGCCTGTGCTGTCTGCTGCTCACTGTGAATGGCCCTCCCGGGTCATGACAGAGCACTGTTGGGGCAGGAGTGAGAGCAGGGGGCCCTGCTCCTCAGTGAGGGCCTGTCCTGGGGCTCCCAGGGAAGTGGGAGCCGGGGAGCCAATCCACCCAGACCCGTGTCCACCTGGGAGGCATTTGGGGTTGCAGAACCGAGATCCACATCCTCTCACTCACTTCTCTCCACCCACCAGGCTACTGCCACAGGCCTGAGGCTGAGTGAGGTGTGGTTGGGCCCTCTGGCTGGATGTTCTGGGGGAGGAGGCAATCATTCTAGCTGCCAGGCCAGCCCCATCTGGAAGAAGTCCCTGCTCTGTCCCAGCCCTAACCCGAGGCTGTGTGGGAGTCCCTTCTGCACCTCTTATTTCCTAAACCCTTCCCGTCAGCTGCTGTTTGCTGGCTTGTCCCCAGCCAGGCCTCCTGAGGCCTTCGTAGTTGGCAGAGTCCACATCTCTTCTAGCTTCACTGGCCGCTCACTCAGCCCAGAGTCCCTACGTGCCCCCCCACTTATCTCTGCATCTCTCCAATTTGGAAGCCATCCAGCTGATGCTAACAGCCAGGGCCAGTCCCTCCAGCTGGTCCCATGTAATGAGGCCAGGGCTGCTTATCAGCTTCCAGGCGGCTGGGATCTCAGGCAGGGTGTGCGTCAGCCTTCCAACCCCCAGGGGGGCGCCTGTGGGGAGGGAACCAGGAGGCCACACTGGGGGAGCGTGCAGCCAGCATGTGCAGTGGCCAGCTCGAGGCCAGTGGAAAGTTACTGTGTGGAGACAGGAAAGCTCTGAGTGGATAGCAGAACCCTCCCTTGGCTTCGCCCTCCTCCTCTTCTCTCTCCCCTGTGCTGGGAGCTCCATCTGCCTTGGGAAGGGTAACGAGGTGTGCTGTTCCTTCCCAACCCCATCCCTCCCCACCCTTCCTACTCCCAGCTTTCAAGAAATATTGCAGAAGCATTTGAAGTTTTGTTCCATCTTGGATATTTGAAGAGAAAAGGAGCCAAGAACTGGCGGGTGGTGTGTGTGCAGCAAAGGCACTGGGGGCACGGGTGAGATGCCCACTGTGTGCTGGTCTAAATTAATCCATTGCAGTGATCCTCCAGAGACAGCACTCTGCTCATGTCCGTCACAGAGGGAAAAGCCGAGGTGCTCAGAAAGGCTCAGTAATGAGTCCCAGGTCATATGGCTAGCGAGTGGTGGGCCTGGGGTTCAGACCCACAGCTGCCTCACGCAAACGGGGTATCACTCTTGTCCATTGGCCTGGATGGGGGCTGGAATGAGACCACATGAGGGCACAGAGAGGTGGGTAGTCAGGCCCTGATATCCTGGGGATTTCTTGTCCTCAGTGCCACCCGGCCTCCCGTCTCTCCTGAAACCCCTCACCAGGTTTTGCACTCTGAGGTTTTTATCCTCCAGACATGAACTGGGAGGCAAGATTTCTGGTTTCTGGTTCCTAACCTCACCGCCAGTGGGCTCCTGGTGTTAGGTGAGGGTTTCTTGCTGTCTGGGATTCAGTTTTTCTATCTGCCACATGGAAGTTCATAGCCAGGATAGGGCGGGAGAGGCACCAGAACACTTCTCTCCACTGACTTCCTCACCCGGTTCCCACCCTCCTCCACCTCCTCTCCTCCAAGCCACTCAGTTTCCTCTCCTCATCTCTGGCCTCAGTTCCAGAGGGGTTAGCCCCAGCACCCCACTCTCCTGCCACTGTCAGATAGCCTTGGTCATGCTTCCTAGAATCTACTTGTCCAAGTTCTCCTCTCCCTGGGATAAGTTATTGCAGAAAAACTGGGGATTTAAAAGCTTATTCAGGGCTGAGTGCCAAAAGCTTGGGGGAGGAGGGACAGGCCCTCGGCTATAAACGATATCACACACGCATCACAGCCATTTGAGAAATGGCTTCTTTGCAGAGCTGGGGAGGCCAGGCAGAAGATGCTGCAGCCTCCTACTCTGGGTCCTGAGGGGGGGGTCCTGGGTACCACAGTGTCGGCAGCAGCGTCAGGGCCAAAGACTGTGTGTTCCATCTCCAATCCAGGCAGTGAGGATCCCTGAAACACCAGGAGAGACGTCAGAAGGAGGAAGGGTGGGGGAACAGGAATGCAGGATTAAGGAAACCGCAGCTGAGCAGGTGTTGCAAGCTGTAAAGGAGGAAGGGAGCCTGAAGGCCCCTCACATTTTTGGACTGGGTGGGGCTGGGCCCAGGAAGGGGTGGGCTGGATTTTGTAAAGCTGGAGGCAGCTAGGAATCTGACCATCTGGAATGCGAGGTGAGGGGTCTCCCCCCTGAAGTCCTCTCCTGGCAGCTGCAGATGGGGGCCAGGGAGGCACATGTGAGTCTGGGACTCATTCCTGGGCACACGCATGGTTCCTTCTGTATCACCTGGGGAAGCTCCGGAATCTTAGTTCTTCCATTCCCTACTCTTCCTTCCGAGGGAGTCAGGATGGGACAGACACCCATTTTCCAACAGGCTCCGTGCCTCCCTCCCTGGCCCACCTGAGGCCAAGTCCCAGGTGTCCTGGCTGCTCTCCTGGACGGGTTGGAATTTTGCACAAGCACTTTGCTGCCCTCCGGTGGCTGTTTGAGGAAACGCAGGGCCTGGTTTGGGAGAGTCACCGAGGGCCCATGTGGCTGGAGGTTGGGGGCAGGATCTGGCCCCCAGCTCTCCTCAGACCCCCCCCCCCAGGCCTATCTGCTCATCAGCCGCCACTATTCACTTTTGCTGAACGATGATTGCATCTCTTGGACACAGTGTACCCCCATCCCGAGCCCTCCCTAAGCCGTTCTCCTGAGTCCCTGACGGCAGACAGCTCCAGGGACGCAGCCTGGCTGCCATACCCCAGACACTCCTGTTGTCCACTGGCCTCAGCTCCTGCAAGTTCCCCAGTGTCCGTGCCTGTTCCCTTCCCTGGCCTCTCCTTCCTGGGGTCTGTGACTGACTGGAGATAAAAATAAAAGCAATTCTGACACCTGAATCGTTTCCTTCGTCTGCTGTGTGCTAGTTGCCTTAGAGGGTCGTGGAGTCTGTGTGGGTCTAACCTGGACCTGTGTGAGAGCCTTCTCACCAGAGCTGCTGAATTTGAAGTAAATCTCCACGTTTATTTTCATGGGAACAGAGTTAAATTGGTTCTCCTGCTCAATAAACCTTTTACGGAGGCTCTCAGGATCCCAGAGTTGGAAGCAATCCCAGAGACTCCTCCGGACCAGGGGCTCACCCCTTTCTGTGGAAGCCTGTCCGTTTGTGAGCCTTTCTGGTAGAAGGGTCTTTCTTATTTTGAGCCAAAATCTGCTTCCTAAAGGGTACACAGAAGGAAGGAATGCCTGCGTTGCACCTGGACAGATTCTCCAAAGTGGCAGCTTTAAAACTGCAGAACCTTGGCTGGGCACAGTGGCTCAGGCCTGTAATCCCAGCACTTTAGGAAGCTGAGGTGGATGGATCACCTGAGGTCAGGAGTTCAAGACCAGCTTGGCCAACATGGTGAAACCCTGTCCGTACTAAAAACACAAAAATTAGCCGGGCGTGGTGGCACACACCTGTAATCCCAGCTACTCAGGAGGCTGAGGCAGGAGAATCACTTGAACCCGGGAGGCGGAGGTTGCCGTGAGCGGAGATCGCACCACTTCACTCCAGCCTGGGTGACAGAGCGAGACTCCATCTCAAAAAAACAAAACAAAACAAAAACCCTACAGAACCAGAGCTCCTTTCAGAAGGCAGAGTTATGACGCACAGTCTTAGTAAACAACAGCGAGTGGAGGAATGCATGGGTGAATGTGTCTCCTCCAACCCTCTTATTTTACCTGAGAGGAAACTAAGGAGCAGAGGGTGCAGCGACTTGTCCAAGTTTACACACAAATTAGTGACTGGGAGTGGGGTCAGGAGGCACATGGGCTAATGATCACCCCACAAGCTCCTGTGGGGAACATGGGGCCGGGGTGCTGTGTGGGAGGGGAGGGAACGCCATCACACTGGAGCCATGGGTACGTTATCCTTGTCTCTGACAAGGTTAGGGCACAAATTCAGTTGGAGCAGGGAAAGTGGCTGGGGCAAGAGTTAGGGGACTCTGAGGAGAGAAAAGTGACTTTTATTAAGCACTCACTGTATACAAAGCACTTCCTCAGATGGTGAGAGATAGGGGAGGGAGAAGATACCAACGGTGGTGCAAGAGAGAAACCAGGCACCGCTGCTCAAGACCGTGCAGTCGTGGGTCCTGAGAAGATGCATCCCTGAGGGGGAAGCAGTGCTGAGCCGTGGCACCAGGGAAAGGGAAAATCCCTGGATCAGGCCTCAAAGTGTGCAAAACATTGAGGGGCAGGGGCCGGTGTGACGGAAGGGCTGGGTGGTCTAGGTTGGGGTACACACTGGGTCCCCTTGCCACCCCCTGTCTCCAGATCCCTTCTGCCTCACCACCCATTCCTACCTGGACTGCCTGTTAGCTTTCCTAGGACTGCTGTACAAATTACAACAAACTGGGTGGCTCAAAACAACAGTGATTCATTCCACCACAGTTGTGGAGGCTGGAAACCTGAAATCGAGGTGTCAGCAGGGTGGGTTCCTGCTGGAGGCTCTGAGGGAGGGCCTGTGGCAAGCTCTCTCCAAGCCTCTGGCAGCTGCAGGCGATCTGCAGTGTTGCTTGGCAGTGGCGCCTCCAGTCTTTGCCTCCATCTTCACATGGCCTTCTCCTCTGTGTCTCTGTGTCTTGAAATTCCCTCTCCTTCCTCCTAGAAGGATACCTGTCTCTGGATTTAAGGCTCACCATTAATCTAGGATGATCTCTTCTTAATATCTTTATTTGGAAAAAGATCCTATTTCCAAAAAGGTCACATTCACAGGTATAGGGGTTTAGAACTTGGACATCTCTCTCAAGGGGGCCACTATTCAACCCTTTACACCATTCATTCTCTTCTGGCTGCTACTGCCCCATGGTGGCCTCTGTATGTATCCCCCACTCATGGGAAAGTCTTCACATACAATACCCAGCCTCCATTGAGACTGGAGAAATTCCAGAGCTGAGCAACCTCATCCAGCGCACTTACACCATCTGTCTTTACTCGAGTCTGGCTACTCCCAGCAAACCTGTTTGCCCTCATAGATTTTGTGTGTGTGTGTGTGTGAGTGTGCATGCATAGATGGCTAAGATGCTTTCTTCCCAGCTTCTCATCCTCCACTCCTCTCCACACTCTCTGCTTGCTTTATCTGGGAAAACCCTGCCAAAAGGAGTCAGCCTTGCCTGTCCTGCATCACTGCTGTACCCCTCTGTTGGCTTCTTTTTCTCCTGAGCCACTATGTAAGAAGTCCAATTTCCCGAGGCCGCCATGCCAGAGAGGCCATGCGTAGTGCTCCAGCCAAGAGACCCAGCTGAGCCAGCCTCCCAGCCACGCCCGCCAGGCTGGCAGCTATAGGCAGGAAGAACCATCTTGGAAGTGGATTCTCCAACTTCAGCTGTTCCAGCTCCTGTGCACCGAGTCTTCCTGGTTGAGGTCCAAGACCTCATGGAGCATTGAAAATCCATCTCTTCCATGCCCTATCCGAATTCCTAATCCACAGAATCCATGAGAATAATAAAATAGTTGTAGTTTTATGCCACTAAGCTTGAAGTCATTTGCTGTGCAGCAACAGACACCTGGGACAGGATTTGGTACCTGGAAGCAAGGCACTGCCATAGCAGAACCTAACGTGTGGGAGGCGCCTGACAGCCTCAGTGAGACTGTGCGGGAAAGCTGGCAGGGCCTTGAGGAGACTGCAGGCGAAGGCTCAAGGGAAAGGTGAAGGAAACACTATTGGAATCTGGAGGAACAGAGACTCTGATATAGTGGTGGACAGTTGACTGAAACTTTCATCTGTACTAATGTGAAAAATAAAAAAGGTCTAATTAACTGATGACTCTGGCTAGGATTTTCAGGCAGAGTGTTGGAAGTTACGTTTGACTTTTTTGAGCCTTGCATCCTAAGATACAGATAGTGAGAGAAAAGCTAAAGAAAGAATTAATCTGTTTTTTTAGGCAGAATTTGGAGGAGATATAAAAAGCCCAGGATAATCTTTCCAGCCAGGAAAGAATTGTCAAAGTAATAAAAAAGCCTCGGGGCAAAGATCAACTCCAGAGCACTGTCAGGAACACACAGTCTCTACGCAAAGATGAAGCCAAAGCTGGGACTGTAAAAGCAGAGTCATTAAGCATCAGAAAGACCTAAGTGGGTGCCTCAGCATCCTTCAGACAGGCAGAAGTAGTCCTAAGGATCCTACAGGCATTTGTTGCAGACCTACTGTGTTAAACAGTAGGACTTCTAAGGATCTTTCCCCCCACAAATCCACTTTTATTTATTGACTTTTCATCAGTTTAAACCCTTGAGGGGTACAGCATCACTCAGATTCTGTGTCCAGTGGGCTTAGCAGGAAGATTGCTTTGGAATTAGGCATGAACCTTGCCACTGTTTCCGTAGGCCCGAGTTACGTTTCCCCAGATTACTCTGGTTTTGTTTGGTTTGCCACCAGGAGTCACTGTGGTGTCCTTTGCTTTGTATACAGAAGCACATCTCTTGCCCAAATAGAATTCTGTTTCATCTCAGACATAAATCACCTTCAATTTTAAGAAGAACTGCTGTGTGCTCCCTTTGGTTCCAGAGACTCCGCTTATAGCCAGCAAAAATGGCCTTGGACCACAGCCTTCCGGACATATTTCCTTTTAGAAGTCCTATTCCCAGCAGGCCTCCACAGGATCCAAGATGGCAGGAAGAGAAAGACCTTCTAAGGATCTTAAGGATATTATTCCTCCACAGCCTCATGGGGTACCCAAGATAGAGAAGGCCTTATCTTAAAGAGACTTATCAGTGTGATTTTTGTCTATAGGAATAATTCTCCAGTAAGATTCATAGAGTCCAGGCACAGTGGCTCACGCCTGTAATCCCAGCACTTTCAGAAGCTGAGACAGGAGGATCACCTGAGGTCAGGAGTTTGAGAGCAGCCTGGTCAACATGGCGAGACCCTGTCTCTACTAAAAAATACAAAAATTATGCAGGCTTCGTGACACATGCCCGTAATCCCAGCTACTCAGGAGGCTGAGGCAGGAGAATCGCTTGAACCCAGGAGGCAGAGGTTGCAGTGAGCTAAGATCACGCCATTGCACTCCAGCCTGGGTGACAGAGCAAGACCCTATCTCAAAAAACAAAAAACTTAGCAAGCACTAAAAATGATGACATTGGTAAATATTTACACACAGAATCACAGAACTGAGTAATATTAAATTAGCAAATTATGAAGCATTAATGTTGAGTATAATCCTATTTTTTATTTTTAAAAATATATTTGATGGCTCTGCCTTATAGTAAAATGCCAACTAGTAAATGAAGAAGCAATGATAGAAAAATCACCATTTTGCAATACAGTAATGATTCAGTCAAGAATCATCAGTGAATGCTAAAACTTTTAGGTGCAAGTTTGATAGGAAACGGAATATTGATATAGTTTAAACTTACCTCCACACAGAATTTTTTCTTTGTGTGCATGTTTTTTGTTTTTATTTTTGTTTTTTTGAAACTCGGTCTCGCTCTGTTGCCCAGGCTGGAGTGCCCTGGCACGACCTCGGCTCACTGCAACCTCCACCTCCCGGGTTCAAGCAATTCTCCCATCTCAGCCTCCCGAATAGTTGGGACTACAGGCATCCGCCACCAAGCCCAGTTAATTTTTGTGTTTTTAGTAGAGATGAGATTTCATGATGATGGTTAGGCTGGTATCAAACTCCTGACCTCAGGTGATCCACTTGCCTCGGCCTCCCAAAGTGCTGGGATTACAGGTGTGAGCCACTGTGCCCGGCCTTTCTTTGTGTTTAAACAGCTTTATTGAGATATAATCCAAATACTGTATAACTTACCATTTAAAATGTGCAATTCAATGTTTTCTTAGTATATTCAAAGGGCTGTGCAGCTATCACTACAATCTAATTTTAGAATGTTTTTGTCTCTCTCTCCCATTAGTATTAGTCCCTATTCCCTTCCTTCCCCTATGCCTTGGCAACCACAAATCTACTTTCTGTTTCTAGAAATGTACCTATTTTGAACACTTCACATAAATGGAATCATACAATACAGTCTTCCGTAACTGGCTTCTTTCACTTAGTATAATGTTTTCCGGCGTTCTCTAAGTTGTAGCATTTATTAGTAGTTCATTCCGTTTTCTTTTTGGAGGTAGGGTTTCACTCTGTCGCCCAGGTTGGAGTGCAGTGGCATAGTCTCAGCTCACTGCAACCTCCACCTCCTGGGCTCAAGCAATCCTCCTGCCTCAGCCTCCTGAGCACCTGGGACTACAAGTGCACACCACCGTGCCCAGCTAATTTTGTTTTGTTTTGTTTTGAGACAGGGTCTGGTTCTGTCACTCAGGCTGGAGTGCAGTGGCACAATCTTTGCTCACTGCAACCTCCACCTCCTGAGCTCAAGCCATCCTTCCCCTTCAGCCTCTTGAGTAGCTGGGACTACAGGCATGCACCACCATGCCCAGCTAATTTTTGTGTTTTTTGTAGAGACAGGGTTTTGCCATGTTGTTCGGGCTTGTCTTGAACTCCTGGACTCAAGTGATCTGCCCGCCTCCGCCTCTCAGAGTGCTGGGATTATAGGCATCTGCCGCTGCACCCAGCCTAATTTTTGTATTTTGTATTTTTAATTTTTTGTAGAGATGGGGTTTCACCATGTTACCCAGGCTGTTCTCGAACTCCTGGACTCAAGCAATCCACCCACCTCTGCCTCTCAAAGTGCTGGGATTACAGGTGTGAGCCACTGTGCCTGGCCACTTTATTCCTTTTTATTGCCAAATAATATTCTATTGTATGGATATACGACATTTTATGTATCCATTCATCAATCGATGGACATTTGTTTTCACTTGTCTATATGAGTAATACTGCTATAAACATTCCTGATTTTTGTGGGGATGTGTTTTCAGTTCTTTCGGGTGTATACCCAGGAGAAGCATTGCTGTGTCATATGTACCTACGTTTAACTTTTTGAGGAACTGCCAAGTTGTTTTTCGAAGGTACTGCACCATTTTATATCCCATTAGCAATGGATGAGAGTTCCAGTTTCCCCACATCCTTGCCAACTTGTTGATGTCTGTCTTTTAAATTGTAGCCCTATTTGCGGATGTGAATTGGTACCTCATTATGGTTTAGGTTTGCATTCCCTAACGAGTAGTGATGCTTAGTATCTTTTCATGTGCACAGATTGCTTTTTGTTCACAGATTACTTTTAAATTACAAAGGAGAGGTCTGGCACGGTGGCTCACACCTGTAATCCCAGCACTTTGGAAGACTGAAGTCCAGGAATTCAAGACCAGCCTAGGCAACATAGCGAAATCCTGTCTCTATTAAAAATACAAAAATTAGCTGAGTAGCACGTGCCTGTAGTCCTAGCTACTTGGGAGGCTGAGGTGGGAGGATTATTGGAGCCTGGGAGGCAGAAGTTGCAGTGAGCCGAGATTGTGCCACTCTGCTCCAGCCTGGGCAGAACGAGACCCTGTCTAAAAAAAAAGTTACAAAGGAAAAAATGGTAACACTACAGTAGAGAAAACTGTTAGGTTCCAACTTAATCATGAATCACAAATAATGGCACAAATTGACACTATGTGTTTTCTCATATGATATGCTGAGAAGGACAAAAATATACTTTATAACACTTCTGCCAAAAAAATGCAAAGCCAGCTGGCAGGATGTCTCGCATCTGTAATCCTAGCACTTTGGGAGGCCAAGGCAGGAGGATTGCTTGAGCCCAGGCAGTGAAGGCTGCAGTGAGCCAAGTCTATGCCACTGCACTCCAGCCTGGGCGACAGAGTGACTAAAAAGAAACAAAAAAGAAAGAAAGAAAGAAAAGAAAAGCAGCAGCAAAGCGTGAGTCTTATCATGAAGAAATATTAGACAAAACCAAATTGAGGGTGGGTGCAGTGGCTCACACCTGTAATACCAGCATTTTGGGAGGCTGAGGTGGGTGGATCACTTGAGGTCAGGAGCTCGAGGTCAGGAGCTCGAGACCAGCCTGGTCAACATGGTGAAACCCCATCTCTACTAAAAATACAAAAATTAGCTGGACATGGTGGCACGCGCCTGCAGTCCCAGCTCCTTGGGAGGTTGAAACATGAGAATTGCTTGAACCTGGGAGGCAGAGGTTGCAGTGAGCTCAGATCACACCACTGGGCAACAGAGCAAGACTCTGTCTCAAAAAAAAAAAAAAAAAAAAACAATAACAAGGAAAAAAAAAACAAACTGAAGGATATTCGGCAAACTAAATGGCCTGTATTCCTCAAAAATGTTCTGAAATGTAGGTTTCTGATGGTACCTCCAAAGGAGGCTATCCTCACAGTTGTAATATTTGAGTGAGTAATATTAAAACTACTTAATTAGTTTAATGTTGACTAAATATATATATATGCACACATATTTTATGTTTATTTATGAATAGAAAAAACCTCTAGATGGATATACATTAAAATGTTAGTTAGGCAAAGCTATCCTGATCAAAAAACAAGACTGGAGTAATCACATTATCTGACTTCAAATTATACTACAGAGCCACTATAGTAACCAAAACAGCATGGTACTGGCATAAAAACAGATACATAGACCAATGGAACAGAAAAGAAAACCCAGAAATAAATCCATACATCTACAGTGAACTCATTTTCAACAAAGTTGCCTAGAACATACATTAGGGAATGGACATTCTCTTCAATAAATGGTGCTGGGAAACTGGATATCTATATGCAGAACAATGAAACGGCCTCCATCTCTCACCATATACAAAAATCAAATCAAAATTGATTGAAGTCTTAAATCTAAGACTCAAACTATGAAACTACTAAAAGAAAACATTGGGGAAACTCCCCGGCACATTGGGCTGGGCAAAGATTTCTTGAGTAATACCCCACAAGCACAGGCAACCAAAGCAAAAATGGGAAAAATGGGATCACATCAAGTTAAAAAGCTTCTGCACAGCAAATGGAACAATGAACAAAGTGAAGAGACAACCCACAGAATGGGAGAAAAAATAGTTGCAGACTATCCATCTGACAAGGGATTAATAACCAGAATATATAAGGAGCTCAAATAACTCAACAGGAAAAAAATCTAGTAATCCAATTAAAAATGGACAAAAGATCTGAATAGACATTTCTCAAAAGAAAACATACACTGGCAAACAGGTATATGAAAAGGCGCTCAACATCATTGATCATCAGAGACACACAAATCAAAAACTACAATGAGATATCATCTCATCCTAGTTAAAATGGCTTTCATCCGAAAGATAGGCAGTAACACATGCTGGCAAGGATGTGGAGAAAAGGGAACCCTCATACTCTGTGGATGGGAATGTAAATTACTACAACCACTGTGAAGAACAGTCTGGAGGGTCCTCAAAAAACTAAAAATAGAGCTACTATATGATTCACCAATCCCACTACTAGGTATATACCCAAAAGAAAGGACATCATTATATCAAAGAGGTATCTGCACTCCCATGTTGATTGCAGCACTTTTCACAATAGCCAAGATTTGGGGCCGGGTGCAGTGGCTTATGCCAGTAATCCTAGCACTTTGGGAGGCCAAGGCAGGCTAATCACCTGAGGTCAGGAGTTCCAGATCAGCCTGACCAACATGGTGAAACCCCATCTCTACTAAAATACAAAAAATTAGCCAGGCATGGTGGCGCTTGTCTGTAGTCCCAGCTACTCGAGAGGCTGAACCAGGAGAATCGCTTGAACTCAGGAGGTGGAGGCAATGAGCCAAGATCGGACCACTGCACTCCAACCTGGCGACAAAGCAAAGCAAGACTCTGTCTAAAAAAAAAAAAAAAAAAAGATTTGGAAGCCAAGTAAGTGTCCGTCAACAGATGAATGGATAAAGAAAATGTGGTACATATACACAATGGAGTACCATTCAGCTGTAAAAAAGAATGAGATCCTGTCATTTGCAGCAACATGGATGGAACTGGAGGTTATTATGTTAAGGGAAATAAGCCAAGCACAGAAAGACAAACTTTCCATGTTCTCACTTATTTCTGGGAGCTGAGAATTAAAACAATTGAACTCATAGAGATATAGAGTAGAAGGATGATTATGAGAGGCTGGGAAGGGTAGTGGGGATGTGGAAGTGGGGATGGTACTCATTAGTACAAAAATATAGTTAGAATGACCAAGGTCTAGTATTTGATAGCACAACAGGGTGACTGTAGTCGACAAAAATTTATTGTACACTTACAAATAACTAAAACAATAATTTATTGTATATTTTAAAATAACTAAAATTGGATTGTTTGAAATACAAAGGATGAATGCTTAAATTGATGGATACTCCATTTACTCTGATGTGATCATTATTGCCTGTATCAAAATATCTCATGTACCCCATAAATACATTCACCTACTATGTACCTACAAATTTTTTTAAATTTTAAGGTTAATTATTATCTCCAGAGTTTGGATAAGAATAAATAAGTCTTTTCTTGTAGCTTATCTAGGTTTACTAATTTTTGTATACTGAAAGAATTCTATAACTTGGGTATTAAAATATACTGTAAAGAGAAACTCAAAAAATAAACAGATATAAAGGAAAGGAGGGAAGGAAGAAAGAAGGAGGGAAGGATGATGGAAGGAATACAGGTAATTAGTGATACTCACCATGTATCACCTACTTGAGACATCAGATGTCCTTTCCTGAGAATTATTTTTCTTCCCTTTGTAAAACTGTGCATTACTGAGAACCTGTTCCTTCTTTATGTGTAAAGAGCCTCCACCCATTAAGGTAGCATTCCTTTAGCTGCCCGGCATCGTGCCAGATGCTGGGGATACAAAGGCTAGATGTGGTCACTCTTTTCCATGAGTTCACAGTAAATCAAACATTGCAGTATTGTGTGACAAATGCAGTAACAGACATTCATGTAGATAGAGGAAGGAAAATATTCACTCTCTTTGAAGGAGAGTAACTGGTGAAGTCTTCACAAAAGAGGACACACATGAGCTGGGTCTTGAGGAAAGTGGGAGTTGTGCGTGGAGGGTAGATTCCAGGCACAGGGAACAGTACATGCGAGGACACGGAGTTCCCACCCAGCACACTCAGGGCACTGTGAGTGGTTCAGTACGGCTGGAACAGAGATGTTGGGATGGGGTGGGGAGTGCAGGGGAAGATGAAGGAATAGACAGGAAGTCAGTCTCAGAGGAGCTTTTGAGTCCTCTGAGGCCTCACTGCTCAAAGAGAGTACATTACCTGTGTGCTTGTCAGAAATGCAGACCCTCAGGCCCACCACAGGCCTTCTGAATCAGAATCTACATGTATTTAGTTATTTAGAGACAGGGTCTCACTCTATTGCCCAGGCTGAAGTGCAGTGGTGTAATCATGGCTTAGGTGATCCTCCCACCTCAGCCTCCTGAGTAGCTAGGAATATAGGCATGCACCTCCATGCTTGGCTAATTTTTAAAATTTTTTGTGGAGACAGGGTCTCACTATGCTGCCCAGGCTGGTCTTGAATTTTTGGGTTCAAGGGGTCCTCCTGCCCCAGCTTCCTAAAATGCTGGGATTACAGGCATGAGCCTCCGTGCCCAGCCAGAATCTACATTTTAGGCCAGGTGCAGTGGCTCATGCCTGTAATCCCAGCACTTTGGAAGGCCAAGGCAAGTGAATCACCTGAGGTCAGGAGTTTGAGACCAGCCTGACCAACAAGGAGAAACCCTGTCTCTACTAAAATTAGCCGGGTGTGGTGGTACATGCCTGTAATCCCAGCTACTCGGGAGGCTGAGGCAGGAGAATTGCTTGAACTCGGGAGGCAGAGGTTGTGGTGAGTCAAGATCATGCCATTGCACTCCAGCCTGGGCAACAAGAGCGAAACTCTGTCTCAAACAACAACAAAAAACCAGAATCTACATTTTAATAAGAGGTTCAGGTGATTCCTTTGTGCATTCAAGTTCAAGAAGCTCTGCTCTGATTTAACACCTTCAAACTTTATTGTATGGGCACTGGGGAGCCTTTGAGGGCTTTCAGCAGGGGCAGGACACAGTTGTTCGGTCCACCTTCCTTGGTGTCCGCAGCAGGGTTTGGTTCTTCATATCCTCTTCCCAGTCCTCTCCTTCCCTGTTTCTTCATCAGCCCCTCTGCCACCACTAACCCCAAACACTCCAGTCCTCCATCCACTACCTGTCTTCACAGACTTTTACTCAGCCTCACTGCCCTGAACACACCTTGTGTAATTCTTGAGTGCAAGGAATCCCTTGGGTTTGAACAATGATAAATGAAAATGTAAGATTCTATGATTCTATGAAATACTTTGCACAGCAGGGTGACCTTGTGGAATTCATTATGCCCAAGCAGTGGCACATGCTGAAAACATAAGTAGGCTCAAAAAACACAGAGAAAGATTCACAGATGTAAGTCCATGGTAAGTTAAGAAGGGAAACAGGATGCAGAGATGTGGTCCCTAGCCTTTTCTTGGTAATAACCTATATTGGTTTTTTTCTGACTATAAAACTAATATATGTGCATTAGAAAGCTGGAAATACATTAGTTTGAACAAGAAAACAAAAGGTCAGTCAGAGAAAAAATCAGAAGGGATTAAAAACAAAGAGAAGGGGCTGGGCACGGTGGCTCAAGCCTGTAATCCCAGCACTTTGGGAGGCCAAGGCGGGCGGATCACGAGGTCAGGAGATCAAGACTATCCTGGCTAACATGGTGAAACCCCGTCTCTACAAAAAAATACAAAAAACTAGCCAGGCGAGGTGGCGGGAGTCTGTAGTCCCAGCTACTCGGGAGGCTGAGGCAGGAGAATGGCGTGAACTGGAGAGGCGGAGGTTGCAGTGAGCTGAGATCCGGCCACTGCACTCCAACCCGGGCCACAGAGCGAGACTCCGTCTCAAAAAAAAAAAAAAAAAAAAAAAAAAAAAAAAAAAAAAAGAAGGAAATCAAGGGCATGCATGCGTGCATGCACGCACACACACACACATACACACACACACACATATTCTTCCCACCTCCCGCCACTCCTACCCTGTCCTTCTGATTTGGTTATAACTAAGATTGCAGATTGATCAATATTCAATGTTTACATTATCAAGACTGTAAACCTGTTGACCACTGAACTATTTAGTATACAATGATTACTTCTTCCTTGCGCAACATTTTGCTTTTCTGGGAGCTGATCATTGTTGTTAGTTATATGTTCAATTGATTAGTTTTTTCATGTCCTTATTGATAATTTCTTTCTTTCTTTCTTTCTTTTGAGACGAAGTTTCGCTCTTGTTGCCCAGGCTGGAGTGCAAATGGCACAATCTTGGCTCACCACAACCTCCGCCTCCTGGGTTCAAGCGATTCTCCTGCCTCAACCTCCCGAGTAGCTGGGATTACAGGCATGTGCCACCACGCCTGGCAGATTTTGTATTTTTAGTAGAGACAGGGTTTCTCCATGTTGGTCAGGCTGGTCCCGACCTCAGGTGATCTGCCCGCCTCAGCCTCCCAAAGTGCTGGGATTATAGGCGTGAGCCACCGCCTCCAGCCTATTAGTAGCTTCTAACTCTTCCCTAAGTGGGTAAATATTCTCTGAATATATTCAGATACATTAAATGGTTTGTTGTTGTTTGTTTGTTTGTTTCTTTGAGACAGGGTCTTACTCTGTCCCCCAGGCTGGAGTGCAGTGGCGCAATCCCAGCTCACTGCAACCTCCGCCTGCAAAGTTCAAGCAATTCTCGTGCCTTAACCTCCCGAGTAGCTGGGATTACAGGTGCGTGCCACCATGGCCCGGGTAATTTTTATGCTTTTAGTGGAGATGGGGTTTCACCATGTTGGCCAGGCTGGTCTCAAATTCCTGGCCTCAAGTGATCCTCCTGTCTCAGCCTACCAAAGTGCTAGGATTACAGGTGTGAGCCACTGCACCTGGGCCATTAAATGTTTTATCAATTTCATCTTGTTGATGCCATCTTCTCTGTTGGAATCTTCTGACTGCTGTAGCCTGCACTGGTCACTCTGAAGATCTGCTGCCCAGCAGCTAGCTATTCCATAACCTTCCATCTCCATCCTGGGGATTTCCTTCAACTCTCCTCTGTTAAAAACCTGCTTTCTAGGTTCCATACACTTGCACTTCTGGTTTTTCTACCTCATTTTGGTGGAAGATTTTCTCCAGTAGCTTCCTGAGAAAGAGCTCATAGAAGACAATGGATTTGGTTTCTTGCATGTCTGGAAATGCCTTCATTCTGTCTTCACACTAAATCATTTGGCTGTGTATAGAAGGGAAAATTAGAAATCATTTTCCTTCAGAACATTCAAGGCATTGTTCCATTGCCTTCCTGCTGTCACCGTGACTGGTGAGAGATCCACCGCTGTCGTGATTCCTGATCCTTTGTATGAAATCTGTCTTTTTGTTTGTTTTTAATCTTTCTGAAAACATGTAGGAGGATTTCCTCTCTGTCCTCAGTGTTGTGAAAATTCACCATGTTTTGTCATTTGTGAAACTATTTTCATCCATTATACTTGACACTTGATGGGCCCTTTAGTTCTAGGAAATTTTACTGAATTGCTTCCTTGATAGTAGTTCTTTGATGGATAATTAGATAGTTCTGTCTGCTTTCCCTTTCTGGAACTCCTATTATGTGAGACCTCCTAGGCTGGACCTTGTCTTATGTCTACTATTTTCCATTTTCCATCTTTTGGCTTTTTTTGCTCTACTTTGTGGAAGATTGCCTCTAGCTTATTTTCCAACTGTTCTATGGAGTGTTTCATTTCTGCTATTATATTGTTAATTTTCAAGAGGGTTTTTTTGTGCATTAAATGTTCCTTTTTTCCAATATTTTGTTATGAAAGTTTCCAAACACATAGACAAGTTGAAATAATTTTATGGCAAACACCCATATAACCATCACCTGACTTGAACCTGGGAGGCAAAGGTTGCAGTGAGCCGAGATCGTGCCATTGCACTCTAGCCCAGGCAACGGTGTGAGACTCTGTCTCAAAAAAGGGGGAAAAAAAAAGAAAATAGAAAGTAAAAACTGAGGGGAAAACAGCGCTTATTTTAACTCCTGATGGCACTATTTGCAGGAGTCATGCTTCAGTGCCTTGTAAGAAGTTTACCAAACTGCCAGCCTCATGGAGCAGGAGACCTCTTTAAGATGGGTGGGCCAGGTGCAGGGGTGGGGATGGGAGTTCCTGCACAACTCTGTTGATGCTTGGTTGGCCCTGACAGATATTCTGGGCCATGCTGGCTTTTGACTGGAACCTGCTACCTAGGTTGACCCTTCAGTTCCTCTCCTTATCAGCTCTGTTATTTCCAATCTCTAGCTCACATCTTGCCCAACTCCATTCCACTGTGTTTCAGTTTGCATCCTTTCTCCCTTCCATTTAAATTTTCCCCAAACAGATCTGACCTTCGTCACCTACTTGTATCCTCTATTGAGTTTTCATTCAACAACATTTGTTGAGCATCTTTGTGCCAGGCCCATGGTAAGTACAGGAGACTCAAGGTTGAGAATAACACAGCGTTGCAAGTACATCCTCTGGATCCAAACTACCTGGGTTCGAATCCTAGTACCATCATTTCTAACTGCAGGATCTTGGGCAAGTTACTTTGTTGTACTCCAGTGTCCTCATCTATATAAAAAGAATAATAATACGGTCATTTTATCATGGGGTTAGTGGGAGGACTGACTAAGTAGCTTAGAAGGGTGTCTGGTGCCCGGTAAGCACTCTTTAAGTGCTGGCTCTTAAGGCGCGGTCCTTGCCTCTCAAGGAGTTCATGGTCTACAGTTCCCCCTGGGGGACAGGACTGAGTCGGCCGGCTTCGCAAGTGACCTGCAGCTCCTGACTACCCTTTCCTGAACCGGGTGGAAGTTCTTTAGTCACAGATTCACTGTATGACCCCAGACAAGTAAGTTCTCTCCGGGTCTCACTTTTTGCATTTATAAAGAAAGGAAATTGGACTAAAATTGATTTCCAAGATCCCAACAAACTATTATACTTGCTCTGGGTCAAGCAGCCCAAGTTTCAAACTATGTCAGTTTGGCCAAGACACTTAGCCCTCAGAGGGCTAAGTTTCATCCCTGTAAAACGTGGATGATATTGCTAATCCCCTCCCAGTGTTGTGATGAGGGTTTAATAATACAAGGTAAGCCCCACGCGGTCGCCGGCTACAGGCACACAGCGAGAGGAAGTCAGGCCAGGCTTTTTGATTCACCGCAGAATTCGATCCACCCGCCCTCGCCGTTCAGCGCACGCGCGCTGACACCGCCCCGCCCCCGCCCCCGCCAACCGCAGGTTCCCGACTTCCGGTTCCGCCAGGGCCCAGAGGCGGTGTGGAGGCTAATGGCGGTGCCCACGGAACTGGATGGAGGGAGTGTTAAGGAGACCGCAGCGGAAGAGGAACCGCGAGTTCTGGAACCCGGCGCCGCCCCGTTCGGAAATTTTCCTCATTATTCTCGCTTCCACCCTCCGGAGCAACGGCTCCGCCTCCTGCCCCCGGAGCTGCTTCGACAGCTCTTTCCTCAGAGTCCCGAGAACGGGCCGATTCTGGGGCTCGACGTGGGGTGTAACTCCGGGGTGAGTGACAGGGGAGGGATTGGAGCATCCGGAACCAAGCGGTTGGTTGCCTACACATCCACTGTGGTTCTGGCCTGGGCTCACACCTATCAAAACTTTCCCAAATCGAGTATAAAGCGTGGCGTTGACCTTGCCAGTGCTGCTGCTGCCTGTCCGCCAGGGTTCCACCATCTGTCTTAGGAATCTCTCTTGGAGAGGAGTCCTTGTTGACTACATTCCCACTTCTCTTTAAGGGCCAGACCCCAGGTGGGGACGGTCCCTGTATCTAGGGTGGCTTCTGTCCAGCGTGCCTGGCGCTTTGACTGGGGAGAGGGGGCTTCCAGAGACACACGTTTGGGAACATGGGGTTAGGTTTGGGTTACTGGGAGAGAAGAGCCAAAGGTGACAGAATAATGCCTGATATTGAGACTCATGTGTGCAGTACAGGACAGACCCTAGGACCTGCATGTTTATTTCAAAAAAAGTGGGTAGGCCGGGGCGGTGGCTCACGTCTGTAATCACAGCACTTTGGGAGGCCGAGGCGGGCAGATCACAAGGTCAGGAGATCGAGACCATCCTGGCTAACACAGTGAAACCCCGTCTCTACTAAAAATACAAACAATTAGCCAGGCATGGTGGCGGGCGCCTGTTGTCCCAGCTACTCGGGAGGCTGAGGCAGGAGAATGGTGTGAACCCGGGAGGCGGAGCCTGGAGTGAGCCGAGATGGTCCCACTGCACTCCAGCCTGGGTGACAGAGCGACACTCCATCACAAAAACAAAGCAAAACAAAAACAGTGAGTTGACAAAGTACAGTGGAGAGGATCGAAGAAACAGAGCATTTTGCCCGAGGGAATGGAGAAGGGTGGCACTGCCACTCTTCTTGCTGCAAACTATTCTTAGGAATATAATGATTATAATCAAACCACATGCAAAATAAGGAAATGTCTCTCCCACACCTATTTATAGCCACTGGGATATCCTACACTAGCAGGCAGTCTGAACTTAGCATGGCAAATGCTTCCAAAGTTAGTACCCTCTCTCTGCTCCCTCCGTCACTCCAGTCCAGCATCTGGAGGGCGGGGGACAGTTTTGTTGGGTTGCTGTCCTTTCACAGAAGAGACTTTGGGGGACGATTGCAGACCTTGTGGGACTCAGTTGATAAGTAGGAGGAGGACATTTGGATACAGTCTTAAAGACTGGAATGAGGAGATGGGTTGATGTCCGGTGTCCCCTGCAAAATTTCTTCTCTGTGATGATACAGGAAGTCAGAGGGTGAAAACAGTGGAAAAGAGAGACTGAGGTTAAGGCTTGGGATTTCACGAAAGGCATTAGGAAACCACCAGAGATTTTAAAGTTGAGAGTAGTATACACAGGAGAGGTAAAGACATAGTTGGCAGCTAACTAGGGTAGTGGTTCCCAAACCTGGCTGTACGTTTATGGAGCTTTCTGTTTTGCACTTTTTAAAAAATGCTTTCTCTTCTGGATCTTTGTAGTCAGAAAAGGGAAAAAAAAAAATGCTTGCGCTTGATAAAACAAAAAAATTCAAACTACAAAGGGGTAAATAGTAAAAAGTCTCTACTCCCAACCCTAAATCCTCCTTTTCCCCCACACAGTGGCACCACTGTTTATAATTTCTTAGGTATCAGTCCTGTGTGTATACCAGCATTTATGTATGTATAAATAACCCCCTTTTAGTTTTATAAATGGTAACACACTATTAGTAGCTTTTAATTCTGAGATTATATAACCGCATTCTTTTTTTAGCAGCGTCCTAATGTTTCATTGGATAGATGTACCATAATTTATGGGTGCTTTTTTTTTTTTTTTTTTTCAATTTTAAAAACTCTTTCCCCAGCCTGGGCAACATGGCAAAACCCCATCTCTAAAAAAAATTAGCCAGGTGTGGTGGTGGGCGTCTGTAGTCCCAGCTACTTAGGGAGGCTGAGGGAGGAGGATCGCTTGAACCCAGGAGGTCGAGGCTGCAATGGGCCTTGATTGTGCCACATACCCCAGCCTGGGTGACAAAGTGAGACCCTGTCTCAAATAGAACAACAACAGAAAACCCAAAAAACTGCTAGGCGCAGTGGCTGACGCCTGTAATCCCAACATTTTCAGAGGCTGATGCTGGTGGATTGCTTAAGCTCAGGAGTTCGAGGTCAGCCTGGGCAACATGGCAAACTCTCATCCCTACCAAAAACACAAAAATTAACTGGGCATCGTGGTGTGCACCTGTGCTTCCAGCTACTCATGAGGCTGAAGTAGGAGGATCTCTGGAGCCTGGGAAATCAAGGCTGCAGTGATCTCACGCCACTGCACTCTCCAGCCTGGGAAACAGAGTAAGACCGTGTCTCAAAAAAAAAAAAGAATAAACATTTTCAGCACCCTGCAAGTTCCCCTATATGCCTTTTCCTGTTCGTAAACCTCTATTCTCTATCCAGAGGTAACAACGAGCCTTCTGTTGTTTCCTTGCTTTTCTTTGTAGTGTACTGTTTTTCTTCCCTGAATGATGTAGTTTAATTTTACCCATTTTTGAGCTTCATGTAAGTGGATGCTTGTCATAAATTTTCTGTTATGGCTTGCTTTTTCTTCTCAACATTATGTATTTGTGAGAATCGTCCATGCTGTGCACCAAGCTGAGTGTCTTCATTTTTAACTGCTACTTAGTATTCTATCTTCATGATTATACCACATTGATTTGTCTATGCCACTATCATTGGACATCTGGGTGGCTTCCATTGTGCATTTTCTTCACCTGCACAAAAGGCATAAATAAATATTTTCCTCACATGCTTGTTACACCAAGCAAATAAAGTAGTAAACAGAAAAATGCCTTGAAAATACTATGTGGAAAAACACAAATTTGAGTTATAGTTATAATGGTTATAGAAATCAAAGAGGCCAGGTGCAGTGGCTCATTCCTCTAGTCCCAGCACTTTGGGAGGCCAAGGCAGGTGGATCACTTGAGGTCAGTTAAAGACCAGCCTGGCCAACATGACAAAACCCTGTCTCTACTAAAAACAAAAATTAGCTGGGTGTGGTGATGTGTGCCTGTAATCCCAGCTACTTAGGAGGCTGAGGCAGGAGAATCGCTTGAACCTGGGAGGCAGAGATTGCAGTGTACCGAGATCACGCCATTGCACTCGAGCCTGGGTGACAGAACCAGACTTTGTCTCCAACAAAAAAAAAAAGGAATTCAAAGTTAGAGAAAGGAGATGGTGACTTAAGAGTAAAAAGGTGCTAATGTGGTAAAAATCACAAATCATTAGACTTGTCTAGAAGGTTGTTAGCAGTGACTTTTAGCAATGATGGTTATAGAATCAGAATGTCTCAGAAGGAGGTGATGAATCCTAAGACAGTAAAATTGAAGCTGTAGTGAATTGAAGCTAAATGAGGACTTTGGAATCCAGACTTCCCCCACCACAGGTCTGAGAAGCAGGTTTTTATAAGATGGTGCTTGCTGTATTCCTCACTTCCTTCGTAAGAGACACGGTTATGCCTCTGGACCCCTTTCCTCCTCCCTGGGGTCTTCAGATACCCAGAAAAAGAGTGAGTTTATCAGCATATTACTTAAGCTGGGAAATACTGCTGTAGGCTCCTTTGCTGCATCCATTTGGCTGTAACTTTGAACTACAACCCAATCTATCATCAGTGTCAGGAAAATATGGGGATGATGCATTACAGCATGTGACCCCTGGAGGGCACTGAGAGCCTATTCTGTGGAAAACTTTTTGCACAACCTCTTTAGGTTACAGTTTAGGAACCTCACATCCTATACAGCCAGAGGTAAGTGGCATTCTCAGTGGAAGAATGATACAGATTTCTCTTCCATTCATTGGTTGAGAACTGCAGTGACAAAGCTCTTTTGGATTCCTCTAGGATCTGAGTGTGGCTCTATACAAACACTTCCTCTCCCTACCTGACGGGGAGACCTGCTCAGATGCCTCAAGAGAACTTCGGCTTCTCTGCTGTGACATAGATCCAGTCCTGGTGAAGCGAGCCGAAAAAGAATGTCCTTTTCCTGATGCCTTGACCTTTATCACCCTGGACTTCATGAATCAAAGGAAACGGAAGGTTCTCTTGAGCTCTTTCTTAAGCCAATTTGGACGTTCAGTTTTTGACATTGGCTTCTGTATGTCAATAACCATGTGGATTCATCTGAACCACGGAGACCATGGCCTGTGGGAGTTCCTGGCCCATCTTTCCTCCCTCTGCCACTACCTCCTTGTGGAGCCCCAACCCTGGAAGTGTTACCGGGCAGCTGCAAGGCGTCTCCGAAAGCTGGGACTCCATGATTTTGACCACTTCCACTCCCTTGCCATCCGAGGTGATATGACCAATCAGATTGTGCAGATCTTGACCCAGGATCATGGCATGGAATTAATATGTTGCTTCGGCAACACCAGTTGGGACAGAAGCCTTCTGTTCTTCAGGGCAAAACAAACCATAGAGACTCATCCAATCCCTGAATCACTGATAGAAAGAGGGAAAGAAAAGAACAGATTAAGATTCCAGAAGCAGTGAGATGGAAGGGCAAGAAGACCAAGAAAGATATATTGAAAGAGTTTTATATTGAGAATTATGTTCATTCTCCTTAACTCCTTAACAATCAGGCAGCCTCAAAACCTGGCAGGAGCTTTTGGTAAAATGTCCAAGGCATATAATTGAAAGAATCGGTATCTGTTCCCCATTGTTTGGAACAAATCTTGTGGAGAATGAATCTGTGGAGTGGTGAGCTAGGATAGCTGGATTGGGATGGCCTAGGAAAAGTGGTCCTGGTTATGAGTTATGGAGGGGGCTGCTTTGGGGGATTATTTATAAAGATAAAACTAGGCTAGTCTTAAAATATATCAGTTCCTGGGCTCTCTGAATCTTACCTGGTTTCTTCAGGCTTTCGGACTTGCTAGGCCTGACTTTGGGCAAAACCTTAGTAATTCAGGTTTGGAATGTGGCTTAGGAATCTGTTTTCTGTTTTTTGTTTGTTTGTGCATTCTTCTATTATAGTAATATATACATAAAATTTACCATTTTAACCGTTTTTAAGTATAGTTTTTCAGAACATGGGGAAATCCCATCAAAACTGGATTAAAATTAAAAGATAAATAATTTTTTTAAAAGTATACAATTTTGTGACATTAAGTACATTAACAATGAGGCATCTGTTTTAACAGCTCCCCAGATGATTCTGAGGCAAGCAGAGGCAGACCATACTTTGAGTGCTTACGGTTCCATTTAGCCCTCCTCTATGTATTTTTCCTGGTATGAATTCTTCCCTGTGACTTTAACAACTACCTACATGCTTATGGTCCCCAAATATATTGGTAGCCCTACATCCACAGTCCCAGACTAGCATTTTTCCTGTTTTGTCATTATATCCCTTAGTTCTTAGGTACATCAGATTCAACATATCTCAAAAGCAAGCTCATTACCCTCATTGAAAACCTAGTCCTATCTCATTTGATAGTCTTCATTGCTTAAGCTAGAAACCTCAGTTGATTTTCTCACTTACATTCCCCACATTGAAATGCTCACAAAGTCCAGCAGCAAATTCTATCAATTACATGTACGTTTCATTCCATCCATGTGTCCAGTGCCTGGTGGGGGGTTCCTATATTAAAGTCATCTACCTTCTAATCCATTCTCTGCCTTACAGCCACAGTTTACTCATCGGTACAACTGAAATAACACCACTTTCCTTTTCCTATGCCCAAATATCCTAAGGATGTGAAGGTATTTTGCAGAATATAGAGTGATAAAGAAAAATAAGGTGCTATTACACTGTGTGAGCATGCTGCAGACCACAACTGCACTTGTTAGACCAGAGGCTTATGAGAAAAACATCTCCCTTGTAGAAAACATGCATCTTACTATCTCGGATAACTTGTTGCTCAGGATAATGAAGTAATAAGGAGTCCAGCCTCAGTGCTACAGAACATTTTAAAGGAAGCAGTGTTGGCAGGGAGGGATATGGAGCTAATGGAAATGAGGCCAGTTTATGATGGTCTCAGTTACCACAGTAGTTACAGAGCTGAGTTTACGCACAAGATCTTAATTTAGGAACACTTTGAAACCTTGTAACCCTGCTGGGTGCTCTCTCCTCTCACTCCACCAAGGCAGTGCACAAAAACATACTACGTGGCGCTATGGTAGGATGAATAATGGTCCCCCAAGATGTCCACCTAATCCCTGAAACCAGTGAATGTTACCTTAGATAGCAAAAGGGGCTTTGCAAATGAGATTGAGGATCTTGAGATCGGTAGATTAACCTGGATGATCAGAATAGACCCTAAGTGCAATCATCAGTGTTCTTATAATAGGGAGGCAGAGGGAGAGCTGACCACAGAAGGAGATGTAATGACAAAAGCAAGAGGTTGGAGTGATGTGAAGAAGGGCCACAAGTCAAGGAATGCAGGTGACTTCAAGAAGTTAGCAAAAGCAAGGAAATGTATTCTCCCCTGAAGCCTCCAGAAGGAACAGCCCTGCCAACACCTTGATTTTAGATTTCTGATCTCCAGAGCTGTAAGAGAATAAATCAGTATTTTAAACCACTAAGTTTTGTGGTGATTTCTTACAGCAGCACTACAAAACTAATAAATGGGCTCTGACTACAGTGAGACTGGCTTACAAAGCCAAGTGGCACCTTTCCCGGATAACTCCTTGATAACAGAAAATAACCTCAGTGACCAGAAGGATACACAGGGTCTTTGTCCAACATGGCTAATTAAGAAATAGCCAGGTGCAGTGGCTCACGCCTGTAATCCCAACACTGGGAGGCTGAGGCAGGTGGATCACTTGAGCTCAGCAGTTTGAGACCAGCCTGGGCAACATGGCAAAACCCCGAATCTGCAAAAAATACAAAAAAAAAAAAAAAAAAAAAAATTAGCTGGAAGTGGTGGCACAGACCTGTAGTCTGGTAACTTGGGAGGCTGAGGTGCAGGATCACTTGAGCTCAGGAGGCTGAGGTTGCAGTGAGTCAAGATCATGCCACTGCACTCCAGCCTGGATAACAGAGTGATACTGTCTTAAAAAAAGAAATCCTCAATAACTAAAAGCTTTGGGAGATGCTTCAGCATCCGAACCTGACCTGTTCCCTAGTAAAAGATTGGCTGAGCAGTTACGTGACCTGTTGGGAGGAACCACTGTATTTCACGTCTGTGGCAGTTGGTTTCAAAAAGGATGTGTAATTACTGCCCATAAAAATGAGGTCCTCAGGTCGGGTGCGGTGGCTCACCTCTGTAATCCCAACACTTTGGGAGGCCAAGGCGGGAGAATCACTTGAGCCCAGGAGTTAAAGACCAGCCTGGGTAATACAATAAGACTTCATCTCTACAAAAAAATTTAAAATTTAAAATTAGCTGAACATAGTGGCATGCGCCTATAGTCCTAGCTACTCGGGAGGCCGAGGTGGGAGGATTGCTTGAGCCTGAAAAGCAAGGCTGCAGTGAGCCGAGATCATGCCACTGCACTCCAGCCTGAACAGCAGAGTGAGACTCTATCTCAAAAAAAAAAAAAAAAAAAAAAAA
>NW_016811706.1:320472-326639 GCF_001698545.2 Rhinopithecus bieti
AAAAAAAAAAAAAAAAAAAAAAAAAAAAAAATCTCTTCCTATTCATGGGGAATTGGTTCCAGGACCCACAAGGATACAAAAATCAAAGGATGCTTAAGTCCCTTACATAAAATGGTGTAGTATTTGCAAATGACCTAGGGGTATTCTCCTATATACTTTAAATCATCTCTAGATTACTTATAATATGTAATATCATGTAAATACTATGTAAATCGTTAACACTAATTTTTTTTTTTTAAGACGGAGTCTCGCTCTGTCGCCCAGGCTGGAGTGCAGTGGCGCGACCTCGGCTCACTGCAAGCGCCGCCTCCTGGGTGCATGCCATTCTCCTGCCTCAGCCTCCCGAGTAGCTGGACTACAGGTGCCCACCACCTCGCCCGGCTAATTTTTTGTATTTTTAGTAGAGGCGGTGTTTCACCGTATTAGCCAGGATGGTCTCGATCTCCTGCCTTCATGATCCACCCGCCTTGGCCTCCTAAAGAGCTGGGATTACAGGCGTGAGCCACCGCGCCCAGCCTAAATTTTAAAATTTTGCATTTTATTGCTGTATTTTTTTTTTTCTGACCTAGTCTTCAGAGAGATGTAGTTTTTTTTTTGTTTGTTTTTTGTTTTTGTTTTTCTGATCTGAGGTTGATTGAGTGCATGGATGTGGAAGTCACCAATAAGAAGGACCGATTGTATTTGGTCTTTTTTTTTGGAAATCCCTTTCTTGTGTTCTGGTGACAACGTTCATTCAGTTTTCTTTCTCCTTCTCTGGAGACCCCCGTCTAATGTTGATGTTCCTTGGGGTTCTGCTCCAGCCTTTCTTTTCTTTACTTGCATGATCTCCTCAACTCCATGACTTCAGTAACCACCAACATTCTGAAGACTCACAAATCTCTTATCTATCATCCCGATTCCTCTCCTGAGCTTCAGAATTATTTATCCCACAGCCTACATCAGTGCTTCCCAACCTTTTCCATGTCAGTACACACATAGAAAACAATGGTGTTTTATATGCTGGATGATGCAATCTGGCATAACCAAGATTGCTCTCTGACTCAGGAAGCTTGTGCTGCCCTGAGAATTGTGAAGCCCAATATGCAGCACCACCTTAACCTCTTCCTGAGGCACACAGTTGGGAAGTTCTGAGGAGTTGGAGAGATGTTTCTACTCGGATGCCCCCTGAGGATTTCAACGTCCTCCCCATCACCACTATCACTTTCCTAGTCCAGACCATGTCATTTCTCGTTTTTCTCCTCAGGTACTACAAAAACCTTGCCTGGCCCCCCTGACTTCAGTCTTGCTCTCTCTATCCTCCACACTGCAACCACACTGATCTAAAATGCAAATCTGACTATGCTACCCTCCTGCTTAAAACCATTCAAAGTCTACACTGCTCTTAGGATAAAGGATGATCTACCCAGTGCTTTCCTTTCCAGTCTCATTTTTTATCATACCCCACATGAACTCTGTACAAGTTATCTAATACTTTATGTACAGTGCTTAGCATATAGATTCAATAAAAATGTTTGAATGATGAAAAGTGATGAAAAAGAGGTTCAAGGATATGAGCAGATTCATCATATCTGTGCCAGGTAGGAGGTTTCAAAGCACATACCGGCAATGCTGTCAGAATCCAAGGAACATGACTGTTCTGTACAGAATTATGTACATGTAGCAGTAAAGATCTATTCCTATACAGCAAGTGGACCAAACATTATACAACAGCTCCTTTCTTCCTCTTACTGATCAGGAAAGACATTGAGATTGCACTCAGAGTTCATCTGTCTGGAAAACAGCCATATTACAAAAATGTTTTGAGGTTAGGCATGGTAGCTCACATCTATAATCCCAGCACTTTGGGAGGCCACAGTGGGAGGATCGCTTGATCTCAGGAGTTCAAGACCAGCCTGAGCATACAGTGAGACCCTGTCTCTACAAAAAATGAAAAAATTAGCTGGGTATGGTGGAGTGCACTTGTAGTCCCAGCTAGTTGGTGGGGGCTCACTTGAGCCTAGAAGTCAAGGCTGCAGTGAGCTGTGATCACACCACTGCACTCCAATCTGGGTGACACAGCAAGACCCAATCTAGAGAAAAAAAAAAGAAAAAATGTTTTGAGAGGCTAGTTACCAACCTGACTATCTCCTGTTGCCAGGAGTTCTAAACTAGAGTCAGTTTATCAACCAGTGGCTAAATGGCTACAGTTTCAACCTCTGAGAATTGAAGATGCTCCAACATTAAATGAATGACCACACAGTATTAAAGCAGGGAACCCCATTCAAAGTACTGATGTTAGCAGTGACAGGGTGGTTCTCTCTGACAATCCATCTGTCAGGCATCAGCACTACATGCATAGTTAGACAATACCACCAAACTGGTTTGTTACTAAACCAGTAGTAACAGCTTGCAGCTACCAGAGACCTAAGAGGCCTAGCCTGTTTTGTTACACAGACGACTCAAGTAAATAATATATGATTAGTGATATAAGAGTGAAGAACAAACTTTGGGACTTCTGTGGAATTTTTAATTTATGCAAATAATAGCACTAAGGAATGAAAGAGTCTTAAGTCTCATCAAAAGACTGAAAGGGATCTTGGAGCAATAGTAGTTATACTTCTTTCAACCCGTCAGTGAGGATGAAGGTTTGTGAAGCATAGAGAATCTGCCAAAATCTGAATGCCAAAATTATCAAATGCACAATAGCCTTTAAGGAAGGAGCACAGGTGCTTGCTCTGACAAATACAGATGTTCTGGCTGTATTTACTAAACAAGGGTAAACATCTAAATGAAAAGTAAAATATTGGCTGGGCGCGGAGGCTCACGCCTGTAATCCCAGCACTTTGGGAGGCTGAAGGGGGCAGATCACTTGAGGTCAGTAGTTCAAAACCAGCCTGGACAACTTGGTGAAACCTCATTTCTACTAAAAATACAAAAATTAGCTGGGTGTGGTGGCGCCCACCTGTAATCTCAGCTACTTAGGAGGCTGAGGCAGAAGAATTGCTTGAGAATTGCAAGAGGCAAGAGAATTGCCTCCTGGGAGGCAGAACTTCAGTGAGCCGAGATTGTGCCACTGCACTCCAGCCTGGGTGACAGAGTGAGACTCTGTCTCAAAAAAGAAAAAAAAAAAAAGTAAATTATCATCTTGATGTTCTGTTTACTTCCAATAATTCAGTTATTTGGAAACATCCAAAAGCAGTCAGAAATGCCTGGCAGACTTTTAAGGTTTTCTACCTCAATGCAGAATTAGGAATACAAGGCAATATTAGGGATACAACAGGTACATGGAGTTTTATTGGACTTTCAAGCCCTTTGGGGAAAGGACCATGTCTACTTTGTGTTGTAATCCCAGAACTATCCCACTGATCCCTATTCAATAAATGTTAGATGATTGAATAAGAATTCACAACGCTGTAGGCTTCTGAAGATGCCATTATCATCAAGAAATAAGGTGAAAAGAAGAAATGAAAACATGTCTATGAAAATATTTGCACCCGAATGTTAATAGCAGCCATATTCATCATAACCCCAACTGGAAATACCCAAATATCCATCAATTGAAGAATGGATAAACACATTGTGATATATTCATGTGATGGAATATTACTCAGCAATAAAAAAGAACAGATTACTGATACACATGGATGGATCTCAAAAACATTACTAAGCTAAAGCATACAGACACAAGTATATACCGTAAAGTTCCATATATGTGAAATACAAATGCAGACAAATCTATGGTGCTATAATTCAGGAAGTTGCCAGGGGAGGGTGGTGGTGGGTGTGGGGTGATCAACTATAAAGGGGCATGAGGGAACTTTCTAGGGTGATGGTTCAGTCTCTTTGTTTTGGGTGTTAATTACATAGGTGTATATTTTGAAATTCACCAAACAAAGCACCTAAGATGTGTGCATTTTATTGCATGTTATGAATTGTTTAAGGGCTGGGCACGGTGGCTCATATCTGTAATCCTAGCACTTTGGGAGGCCGAGGTGGGCAAATCACCTGAGGTCAGGAGTCCAGCCTGGCCAACATGGTGAAACTCCCGTCTCTACTAAAAATACAAAAATTAGCCAGGTGTGGTTGCGCACACTTGTAATACCAGCTACTTGGGAGGCTGAGGCAGGAGAATCACCTGAAATCAGAAGGCAGAGGTTGCAGTGAGCAGAGATTGTGCCACTGCACTCCATCCAACCTGGGACAGAGTGAGACTCCATCTCAGAGAAAAGAGTCTCACTCTGTCATCCAGGCTGGAGTGCAGTGGCACGATCTTGGCTCACTGCAAGCTCCACCTACCGGGTTCATGCCATTCTCCTGCCTCAGCCTCCCAATTAGCTGGGACTACAGGAGCCCACCACCATGCCCAGCTAATTTTTTGTATTTTTAGTAGAGATGGGGTTTCACCGTGTTAGCCAGGATGGTTTCTACCTCCTGACCTTGTGATCCGCCTGCCTTGGCCTCCCAAAGTGCTGGGATTACAGGCGTGAGCCACCATGCCCAACCAGAATAAAATATTTTTTAAGCAAAAATAAATGAGAAAGTTGGTGGGAGTAACCATCAAGACATCTTTTAGGTTCCAGTAATAGCTGTCCTTGGGCACTTTTTTCATCAAGCTACCTCTATGCTCAAGAACCCAAAATGACTTATCTTATGCCTTGTCACATCCGTATCCTTATTCCGCTCTCCTCCGAAGGAAACCTCTTCCATTAACTTCTCCCACTTCCCAACGTACCACGGTGATCTGCTCACGGTCCTATGCAGATAATTTGTTCTTTCCTATCTGAGTCTCTTTGTGGCCTTTACCCTGCCTGGACCCTACTGAAGTTCTCTCTGCCCTTCAAATCCCGTGTTTAAATAAGCCTCCTTCAGGAAAGAACTCCTAATCCTAGCCAGTCTGAGCACCCTAAATTCCCTTACTTTTTATGTTCCTTTATTGGACTAATATGATACTCTAAGCTGCCTCCTTTGTATACTCACAACAAAAGAAATTTTAATGAAGTAGGCAGAGACTGTGCCTAGGGATTCCTTCGTATTTCCCTGCAGAACCCAGTTGAGAACCTACATTTCTCGGGCAGTCACTACAATGCAGGTTGTGAGTTTATAGGGTATTTAGGCGAGGGCAAGTAAGTGTTTAATTAAGGACTAATGGGAATGATATTGAAAGCTCTGAGGCTCTGCAGGGGCCTGGATGGGCTGTTTGCTTTTCCTCATCCCCACCGAGATAGCAAGTGGTTGAGAACAAGGTTGTATCCTTTTTCTGCCCAGCCTTCCCTCCCAAACCAGTGAGGAAACGGCCAGCACTGCTTGTCTGATGAGCGGAGCCTGTTCCTATCACTGTGTTCCAGATTACTGGGGGGACGACCCTATCCTGGATAAGGAAGAGAGAGGCGGGAGCATTTAAGGCCAAAGAGGCACTCAAGACTTTCCCTATGGATTTACACCCAACACATATGCAGAAAGGCAAATGACAAACACCGACGCTCACAACCACACATACACGTGCACGCCCAGCCCCACAGAAGCAAACGCGCATGCCTGTGGGTCCGCGCGCACCTACTTAGTTTTCTCTGTTCTAGACGCCCTCATTCCACCCCCGCTCGGCCCAGCCCGGCGTCCTCTACCCAGGCACGGCTGAGGTTTACCAAGCCCGGCCGGGCCTGGAGAAAGTGTTTCTACAGAGGGGGAAGGGAGGTCCTTCCCACCACAGCGGAAGCGGCGCGCGCCGGCCGGGCGGACTTAGCTGGCGTCCTGGGAACATCTGGAGGGGGCTGGGAGGGGCGCGCATCCAGGGTGAATGTGGATTGGCTGCTAGGGAGGAGGGAGGCGGGGTCAGAGCCAGGGGCGGGGCTCTCCGGCCCCTTTAAAGCCTTGACATCAGGAGGCGGCTCCGGCACCCCCCTTTCTCTGCCCCCCGCCCCCAACCGCGGCCATGGACCTGGCGGATCCGGCCTGCCCTGGCCCAGCTCAACACCTGATTTCGGTGAGTTCTGGGTCTACTTGGGATTGAAAGAGCGGCGAGTGCGGGGGGGATCTGTAGCTCCGTGCCGGGGGAAGTGGGGTGTAGAGGGTAAGGCTCTCGTGGCAGTACAGGGTCGGAGAGGGCGTCTCGGCTTCCTGCCCAAACCATACTGCCCGCCCCTCCGTCCCTCCCTCCAGCTGCACCCTCCTCGGGGTCCGGCTGAGACTCT
>NW_016811706.1:326959-384026 GCF_001698545.2 Rhinopithecus bieti
AGTGGCCCCGGAAGGGAAACTTTCGGGAGTGGGGGATGTTCCGGGGGCCGAGCTCCCCTCCCTCTTTGAAAGCACTGACCTTGCCCCAGCTGCCCACCCCACCCAACCCGCATCCCACCGTCCGGGTGCCGCTTAGCGGTGCCGGGTTATTGCGGGGGGAGGGGCTCTCTCCCCAAAGCGCAGGCGCGGAGACGAGCCTGGGGCTCCCTTTCGCACTCCTTCCAGTCCCCGTGGCCTGGGGCGGTAGGGCCTGGGGAAGGCGGGGAGAGGCGGAAAGAGCGGGTCTCCTAGAGAACAGCCCTTCAGAGGCTTTGAGGGGCTGCGGGAAGGAGGAAGGACCTGGCGGGCTGCACGCTGAAGAGAAGCTAAGGGAGGGAGGAGGGTTGGTTGGGCAGGGAGCAGGGACAGGGCAGCGCCTGCAGAAAAGGCCCTCCGGGTGCTGGCTGCGGTGCCAGAAGAATGCAGAGAATTCATCTGTGCCCGACGCTCCCCTGGCTTAGCCCAACTAAGAAAGCGGCTGCCCGGATCCTAGCTCCCCTCTCCTTGTCCTCGGCCCAAGGCCCCACGTTGTCTCCAGTCCTGGCATGGCCCCAAGGGCACAGAGGGCCCTCGCCTCCCACAGGCCTAGTTTTCTAGGCATCCTAGGGCTGGATCAGCCCAGTCTACCTAGTCTGTCCAGCTGCTACTTCTTAAAGGCCTGCCTTGCTGAGGAGCTAGGGATCTTGGGCTAAGTAGTTCTCTGGCTGTAGAGGCAATCCCTCCCTCCCACTTCTCCCGCTCTTTCATGGGTCCTCCTTCTTAAGCACAGTGGTCAGCCAGAGGAAGTAGCCCGGGCAGGGGTGGTCCTGGGGAGCGGTAGAAAGGGTGTCAATGCCTAACCGGTTTATGGTCAGTACTTTTGGGGAAAATGAACATAGCCCATTTGCCTTGTTGCAGACCCTCCCTTGCAGACATTACGCCATCTGGCCCTCTCAGACTCCTTGTGTGACAGGAATTCACTTCTCAAGTTGGTCCCCCCATTTTCCTAAAAACAACCTGGGGTTAGTGGGTTTCCTATCCCAAAGAAACCGTATGTATTCCTGTCCGGGGAGATATTCCCAAGTTCAAGCTTGTTTTCAGGCTATGGTCTATGCATGAGGTGGCATCTTTCTCCAGCTCTGGCCCTCAAGAAAAGAGTGAGGACCTGGAGGGGCAGGTGCCGTGTGGTTGGCAGGGAAGAAGGATCTTCATGATAGGCCGGTGAAGACCTAAGTGTTTGGGGACCAAGCTGGTATCAATAAAGACAGAGTCAGAAGCTCTGGTCCCTACTTTTCCTATCTTGCTGTATGACCTTGGCCGAGGCAGTTTACTCTCTGGGGCTCAGTTTCCCCATCTTTAAAATTCAGTAGTTGGACTAGATAGCTCTAATATTCCCTTCCACTTTTGACATTGAATGGTTTCACTGATGGGTGAATCTATAGGGGAGAAAGGTCCTCTGGCAGAATGGTTCCATTTAGAGGGAGCTAAAGTGTTGGGTGTGCTTTAAATTGCAATTACTTAGGATTAGAACCCTGTGTAGAGAGAACAGATTCCCTTATTCTATGCCTGAGAGTAGACCTTGTCCCACACACCCCTGGTGCCTTGGGATATGAACTCCTGCTGGCTTGGGTTTGGCCCACCCATCACGCCTGTGGTGAGACATCCTGGCCCTTTGAAGAGGAGCTGAGAGAGGAGGAGGCAGCCAAGGGCCAGCAGGGTAAGCAGATTCCCAGGAGACAGTTTAAGTCTCAGCTGTTGGGACTTGTTTTAGGATCTGGGCCAGGGAGCACAACACACTCACCCACCCGCCCTCTTATAGGAGGAGGGCAAGGAGGGCCCCACTGCTTTTGCCCATCCCATCCCCAGCCCTGCCCACCTCACTGCTGTACTCACATCCCCAGGTCCCAGGCAAGGGGCTAAGGAATCTTTCCCACTGCCCTCATGCAGCCCAGCCAGCCTCCCAGGCCCTGCCAAACCAGCCAGTGGCAGCAGTGAGGAGAAACTGCACCCACCCCACCTTTCCCAGCCCCTTCCCTCCCGGGGTAGGACTTCGTCAGGAGTTGGGCTCTCCAGGTTGGGACTTGCTTTCCAGCCCAAGAGCCAGAGGTCTTGAAGTTCTTGTTTGTTTTCATCCTCGGTCTCCCAGTTGAAGGGGAATGTTGAAGGAGAGGTGGTGGTTAAGGAAGCCCTGGGTTTGCTCATGTAGGGGCACATTCTCCCTGCGTTGCTTTTCCCTCTGCTGGCTCTCCTGGGACTGGAAAGCCCTCTGCCCTGGGCCCTGCTGCCTATGAGGGTGAAGCTGCCGCAGGAGGTGTTTAGGTTAAACCCCAGGGAAGCCTTCCTTACTGCTGTGAGCCCTTGGAATGGATAATGGAAGCTCCCAGGGAGGTCAGTTTCCCAGAAAGTGGCTAATGCTGGAGTCCCTGTCAGACTGAAGGATGCAGCTGTTACTAGGCAGAGGCTGCTGTTCCCTCTTGGGGTGTGGCTCTGAGGCTGGCCAGCCAGAGGCCCCGTTAGAAGCAGGAGGAGAAAGGGCCCTTGCCTGACAGCCAAAGTGGGGTCCCTGACCCCATCATGCCTGAGTCACCAGAGCTGCATCTCTCAAAACAAGTGCCCTTTCTAGCCCCTGCTTCTCAGCCCCTCCCCCAATTCAACACTGCTCCCACCGTCTCCTTCGACAACCCTCACCCAAACCTGGCAGGTTCCCCGAGCCCCAGTCTGGCTGCATTAATGGACTGATTGGATTTTCTATACTTGGAGTTTGGGGTTTCTGAACATGCAAATTTATGTAAATCAATCTGGGATCTGCCACTACATCAAAACAATACAGAGCATAGGTTGGAAGGAATCCTAGAGACAGTCTAGTCTAACGCCCTCGTGTTAAAAATGGGGAAACTGAAGTCCAGAGCGGGAAGTGATTCATGCGGTGGTGAGTGTCAGAGGCAGGCCTCCTGATTCTGCTCTGTAGTTTCACGTGGTCCCATTCTGCCTTAATGTTTGATGCATGAGGTAGCCTGGCTAGATTTAAAGCAGAGAGGGCCAGTTTTTGAACCTGAGATAGCAGAAAGCTGGGCCCTTGGAGAGTCAGAGTGTTATCGCAGGACCCCCCAGGGGCTCTGGTCAGCTTTGTAACATGCTGAGGAAAAACAACTTCAAATCCCTAAGAACAAGACCCATAATATTTTCCCCCAGACACTGACCTGGAGGGTTGGAGGACAAGGTCATTGGTTGCTGCCTGTCTTGGCTCTTGTAGTTTCTCGGGAACTTAGATTTTTTCTGTCCTGGCATCTGTCACAGTACCAGGCACGCAGCAGGCTGTGGATGGACCTACATATGCAATGCCTCCATCTTTGTTTACCCTTCCCTCCTGGTTTGAGTCTCTACTGGTTCCCTCTGTGGACACAGTGGGAAAAGGTCTTTGGTCTCTTAGGATGCTTTGCCCACCGTCCTCTGCCTTCTTAGAGGGCATACGCCAACTGGACCTCCCCGGCAGGTTTCTACAGCACTAGCCAGACAGGCCTTGCTGTAGGAAGGATCTCTTTATTTTAGGATCAGTACCAAGGATGCAAGGGGGCTTCAGAGATGGACTGGGGTTCCCAAGAAGCAGTCTCCCCCATTTCTTCACTCTTCTTGATCTGATCCACCTACCTGGCTGTAAGGTGTTCCCCACTCCCACTTCATGGACTATGCCTGTGGCGTGGGGCTGTTCGGAGGGCTGAGCGCTCACTTACCCTGTGGCGCCTGGGCATACTATAGAGATGTGGAGGTGCCTGAGGCAGCTGCCAGCCTGCTTTGTGATACTCTGGGAGGGTAGGGCATGGGCTCAAGAACAGAGGCCTTGACTCAACCCAGCCAGGGCTTGGGAGGGCCTCCCAGGCCCTGCCGTAGCCTAGGAGGGGGCTTGGGACACATACCTGGGTCTTTCTTCACCTTCTCCCCAAACCCAAGTCTGGAGGACTCTGGAATGAGTGCCCCTGTCTTCAGCACCTTCCCAAAACACTACAGGTGTGGAACTGGCACCCTCACCCCCCTCCGCCCAGCAGCCCTCGGCACCTGTGTCTGTAGCTCTCTGTGAGGGGAAATCCTTCTCCTTGGGCCTCAGTTTCCCAGCCAGTGTTCCTGTATTAATTATGCATCACCATTGGGGTGTGGCACCTGGTCGATAATTACCATTTTCCCAGCTCTGGGAGTTACGCAGATGAAAGAGGAGGCCAGGCTGTTATTAAGGTGAATTATTGTTGCTGTTATTACCAATTTCTAAAACCCAGCAGCTGCTGAGAAGAACCCAGTCAGACACAGCACCCTGTACCTTATGCTGGTCCTTGAACTCTGGGAATTCTCCAATATTCACTATGCTTTTTTTTTTTTTCAAGTATAGATGTCTTAAAGGAGAGAAGACCCCATTCTGCTGCTCCTGTTGTTGCCTGCAGGGCTTGAGTGACAGGTGCTGCTTAGAACCTGTGGTCTGCATGTCTCCTCACTCTCATGTAGTTCAGCCTGAAATTGTCCCTGCCCGTAGACACTCTGGTAGGCCAGTGATCAAGGTTTTTCTAGGCAGGGCTGTGAGGGGCCCTGGAACTCCTGGGGTGTGTCTCTGGGGTTCTCAACAGTTGCAATTCCCAGGGGCTGATTTACCTCACTCCCAGCTGGCTTGATGTGGGGGCTATAATCGGCCCTTCTATACAAGGATGTGTTGAGACACCTCCAGAACCTGCCCACAGCAGCACCAGGCACTTCCAGGAGTCATTTACCCCACTGGCCCCAAACTTTCCCCTGCCCTCTGCCTCTGCCCCTGACCAGACTGTCCCCCTTCTGAAGGACCTAGAATAAACCCAACTCTTACCCAGGTGGAAGTGCCCATGACCAACTTCTGAATAGTGGTGTTACCATGCCCACACCACAGCCTGGGGTTAGGAGGGCCTCTCTGCTAACCCAGGGCAAGATGGCTGGAGAAGAAAGGATGTGAAGGCATCAGCAACCATGGGTTAGAGGCCCCACATTCATCTGACTGGCCGCCTCTCCTGCTCCCTTGTCCTAGGGGCCTGGAAGAGGGTCGATGCCACAGCTGGGAGGAGCTTTAGAAATCAACTTGTTGAATAGTTTGATTCCTTCTAATATTTTTTGCAGTTTTGTTTTCTTTTTTCACCAGGTTTTATAAATTTAGTTTGAAAATTGAAATCTCTGCTGGGCACTGTGGCTCATGCCCAGCACTGTGGGAGGCCAAGGTGGGTGGGTCACTTGAGGTTAGGAGTTCAAGACCAGCCTAACTAAGACGGTGAAACCTCGTCTCTACCAAAAAATATAAAAATTAGCCAGGCGTGGTGGTGTGCACCTGTAGTCCCAACTACTGGGGAGGCTGAGGTGGGAGGATCACTTGAACCCAGGAAGCAGAGGTTGCAGTGAGCAGAGATTGAGCTACCACATTCCAGCCTAGGCAACAGTGAGACCCTGTCTCCAAAAAAAAAAAAATCTCGCTCCCACCTCCATCCCCTTTTCCCCCATAATCATTTATTAGTTTCTTATATATCCCTTGAGTTTCCTTACACAATACCAAACACACACAAATATATATTCTTTTTTTTCATTCTTACCCAAAAATACAGCGTAGCATGTCTACTGTATTTGTTGCCTTACCTATTAGCAGTACCTGGGTGTGCCTGGATTTCTCCTACCACCTACGTCAGCTCTCCCGTTTCTGGCTGTCTTAGTCTGTTTGAGCTGCTATAACAACATACCATAAGCTAGGCAGCTTAGAAACAACAGAAATTTATTTCTCACAGCTCTAGAGGCTGGGAAGTCCAAGGTGAAGGCAAGGGCAGATTTGGTGTCTGGTGAGGGCCAGCTTTCTGATTCCTGGACAGAGGCTTCTTATTGTGTCCTCACATGGTGGAAGGGGTGAGGAATCTCACCAGGCCCCTTTTTATAAGAGCACTAATCCCCTTCATGAGGGCTCCACCTCCATGACCTATTTACGTCCCAAAGCACCACTGCCCCACCACCCCGCAATAGCATTACCTTGGGTGTTAGGATTTCAACATGTGGATTTGCGGGGATACAAGCATTCAGACCATAGCACTGGCCTTGACCACTCATCCCAGGGTTCCCCAGTTGGCCCCAAGTCATGAGCAGTGTTCATTCACCTTTGTATACCGAACTTCATTCAGATGTCAGGATTCAGGCCAAACTGGCCTCTGAGGAATTCTCAAGCCATATGAGCGGCCTATTTATTCAGCCAACAGATTATTTAGAATTTACTGTGTGCCGGGTGCTGTGCTAATCTCTAGGGATAAGTGGTGATCAAAAAAGTCCACGTTAATCAAGTAATTAAACAGTTCTATAATTATAGCCGTGATAAGGGTTGCAAAGAAAGGACACGTGCTATAAGAGCAAGTGCTCCGAGGACTTGCCCCACCTAGTGCTGGGGGTGGCCCGTGCTGAGGCGCATGACATGGCACACATGCTGGGAGCAGGAGTCAGGCCAGGACTGCAGATGTGGGTACCACGTGGCCTGGAATACTGGCTTTCTCAACTTGGCTTGAGTGGCTTCTCTTCTCACCACTCCCCCAGTCTGTGGGATGTCCTGGGTCCCTAGAGTTTTACTGTGTCTAAGACAGGAGACCCCCTTCTCTTCCAGATGGTGCTGATCATTCCTTTTCCCCTACCCGCATTGCATCACCTTCTATTTCCCCAGCTGTGAGCCTGCAGGCTCCTGAAGCTGGAGCCTTTCTTTCCACTCCAGGCTGAGGGGAAGTTGGGGGGTGGGGATGGGGGTTTGCTTCTCACTTCCTTTGTAGACAGCACCTCACTTCCTGTCCTCCAGGCTAGAAGAAGGCTAAAACTCTTGGCTTTGCCGCCCCTTCCTCTCTCCTCCCCCACTGCTTTCCTGGGAAGCCTGCAGGCCTTGAAGGAGCAAGGCAGCATCAAAGCCAGCAGTTTATCCCTGAAGGCCCTGCGGAGCTCCTTACCCCACCCCCGTCCCACACAAGGGACCTGGCTCCTCAGCTGCAGTCCTTTTCTAGATGGGATATTCTTCTCTCCTGTGCCCTGCAGGGGAGAGGAGTCAGAGGGCTGACCCCCATTTTACAGGAAGGAAACTGAGGCCCAGTGGGGTGCCAGCTTCACCTAGGGTCATGTGGTTTGGCTGCATGAATCTCAGGAGCAGAATCCCAAAAGCCTGCCTCCTGTTTGTGATCACAAACAACAGCAGAGCCCAGTGGGGGCTTGTGGGCAAACCAGAGCTGTTTTCTCCTCCCAGCGCAGAGCTGGCAGCTTGGGGTGTCACCTCTGGGCTCTGGCTGGATGGTGCCCACTAGCTGAGCACTGGAGTTGCTTGAATGCAGAAAGCATATTGGCTGGCCAGAGCCTATTCTTGTTGTAGAAAGAAGCCAGGAGATTGGGAGGCTGGGCGCAGTGGCTTATGCCTGTAATCCCAGCACTTTGGGAGGCTGAGGTGGGTGGATCACAAGGTTAGGAGATCGAGATAATCCTGACTAATACGGTGAAACACGGTCTCTACTCAAAATACAAAAATTAGCCAGGCGTGGTGGCACGCGCCTGTAGTCCCAGCCACTTGGGAGGCTGAGGCAGGAGAATCGCTTGAACCCGGGAGGTGGAGGTTGCAGTGAGCCAAGATCACGCCACTGCCTTCCAGCCTGGGTGACACAGCAAAACTCCATCTCAAAAAAAAAAAAAAGCCAGGAGATAAAGTTTAGGGGATGGGTACTAGGAGCTGGAAGGGTATCTGCCCAGCTCTCCTCCCCCTGCAGGTGCAGCCTCCTAGGCCCTATTATCTCAGACCTGGAAGGAAATACTAATAGCTGATATTTCAGTGGTCAGCTCTGCCATCACCTTCGCCATCACCTCCAGGAGCCTCTCTGCCTTGGTTCCTCCTGTGGGACCCAGCATGTGTCTCTGGTTATGCCCAGGATATTGAAAAGATGCAACTCCCTAATTCTGCCAGGGGATAGGAGAGGAGTTAGTTATTGGCATGGGCCGGGGAGCAGGAAACAATCACCTTCAAATGTCCTTAGATCCAGCAGCACTGAGTCATTCTGGTTCCATATACACCCAGAGGTTTCTGCCTCCTCACTTCTGTTTCTGCCCTTCCTTCTGTGTGGAATGACACCCTTCCCTTTTCATTGTATGTAAACCCCACCTGTCTTTACCTTCTGTTCACTTGATGTCTCCAAATCTGAAAAACTCCAATATTTCTTTCCTGATTTTTAAAGTTCTTCAACAGACTCCTCTTATGGAACTTCCTTCATAGTACAGCTATCTATCCACATGTCTGTTTTCTTTTTTTCCCTTGAGGCAGAGTCTTGCTATGTTGCCCAGACCGGTCCTGAACTCCTGGGCTCAAGCAATCCTCTGCTTCTACGCATTCAACTTTTTAGAATCCATATATAAGTGAGATCATGTGGTATTTTTCTGTGCCTGGCTTATTTCATGTAACATAGTGTTCTCCGAATTCATCCACGTTGTTACAAATGACAGGATTTCCTCCTTTCTTAGGGCTGAATAGTGTCCTATTATGTATATATAGCATCTTTTCCTTATCCATTCATCTACTGATGGATACTTAGGGTGGTTCCATATCTTGACTACAATGAATAAACATGGGAGTGCAGATATCTCTTCAACATCCTGATTTAATGGTAGTTCCATTTAAGGGTTTTTAATTTTTTTTTTTTTTGAGATGGAGTCTTGCCCTGTCGCCCGGACTGGAGTGCAGTGGGCAATCTCAGCTCACTGCAAGCTCTGCCTCCGGGGTTCAAGCAATTCTCCTGCCTCAGCCTCCCAAGTGGCTGGGACTACAGGCGCCCGCCACCATGCCCGGCTAATTTTTTGTAGTTTTAGTAGAGACGGGGTTTCACCATGTAGCCAGAATGGTCTCCATCTCCTGACTTTGTGATCCGCCCACCTCGGCCTCCCAAAGTGCTGGGATTACAGGCGTGAGCCACCACGCCCAGCCTTTTTTTTTTTTTTTTTTTTTTAATACAGGGTCTTGTGTTGTCTAGGCTGGTCTTGAACTCCTGGACTCAAGTGATCCTCCTGCCTTGGCCTCCCAAAGTGTTAAGATTATAGGTGTGAGCCACTGGGTCTGGCCTATTTTAAGTTTTTTGAGAAACTTCCATACCATTTACCATAGTGGCTATACTAATTTATATTCCCTCCAATGGTGTACAAGGGTTCCCTTTTCTCCACATCCTTGTCAACACTTATTATTTTGTCTTTTTTATAATATTCTAAAGGTGTGAAGTAATATCTCATTGTGGTTAAATTTACATTTTCCTGATGATTCGTGATATTGAGCATTTTTTCATATACCCACTGGCCATTTGTATGTCTTTTAAGAAATGTCAGGCTCTGCATGGTGGCTCATGCCTATAATCCCAGCATTTTGGGAGGCTGAGGCAGGCAGATTGCTTGAGCCCAGGAGTTCGAGACTAGCCTGGGCAACATGGTCAAACCCTGTCTCTACAAAAAAAAAAAATCCAAAAAATTAGTTGGACATGGTGATGCATGCCTGTAGTCCCAGCTACTCGGGAGGCTGAGGTGGAAGGATCAGCTGAGCCCAGGAGTTTGAGGTTACAGTAAGCCATAATTGTACCACTGCAACCAACCTGCACTCCAGCCTGAGTGAATGAGAAGTGTGGTTTACAAATATTTTCTACTATTTTGTTGATTGTCTCTTTAATCTGCTGTTTCCTTTGCTCTGCAGAAGCTTTTTAGTTTGATGTAATCTCCTTTTTGCCTGTGCTTTTGGGGTCATATCCAAAAAGTCATTGCCCAGACCAATGTCATGGAGTTTTTCCCCTGTATTTTATTTTATTCTAGTAGTTTTACAGTTTCTGGTCAGGTTTAAGGTTGTTGTTTTTTTTTTTTTTTTTCAAGACAGAGTCTCGCTCTGTAACCCAGGCCAGAGTGCAGCAGTGAGATTTCAGCTTACTACAACCTCCACTACCTCCTGGGTTCAAGAGATTCCTGTGCCTCTGCCTCCCAAGTAGCTGGAATTACAGGCATGAGCCACCACACCCAGCTAATTTTTGTATTTTTAGTAGAGAGGAGGTTTCACTCCGTTGCCCAGGCTGGTCTCAAACTCCTGACCTCAAGTGATCTGCCTGCCTTGGCCTCCCATAGTGCTAGGATGATAGGCATGAGCACTGTGACCGGCCAGGTTTAAGTTTTTAATAGATTTTAGTTGATTTTGTATATGGTGTGAGATGAGGGTCTAATCTAATTTTACTCTTCTGCATGTGAATATCCAGTTTTCTCAATACTGATTACTAAGGAGACTGTCCTTTCCCTGTTGTGTGTTCTTGGCATCTTTGTCAGCCGTCAATTAACTGTAAACATGTGGATTTATTTCTGGTCTCTCTATTCTGAACCATTCATCTAGTGTCTGTTTTTATGCCAGTACCATGCTATTTTGATTACTATAGCTTTGTAGTAGGTTCTTCAAATCAGGTAGTGTAATGTCTCCAAGTTTGTTCTTTTGCTCAAGAACAAACTTTTGCTCAGCTTATTTACCTGGCTTTACTCTAGGATGTGGTGTGATAGGTAGCACGGAGAATTTTGGATTCTCAGGGGTTGGTTCAATTCCTATGTTCTAGAAATAAGAGGATTTTAACCTCTGTTATTTACTCTATCAAAGTAATTCTTTTGTCAGATATATTGCTTTGGCTATTTGGGGTCTTTTACGGTTCCATATGAGTTTTAGGATTTTTTTCCTATTTCTGTGAAAAATATAATTGATATCTTGATAGGGATTGCATTGAATCTGTAGATTGCTTTGGGTATTTATGGACATTTTAAAAATATTAATTATTCCAATCCCAGACATGGGACATCTTTCCAGTTATTCATGTCAATTTCTTTTATCAGTGTTTTATAGTTTTTAGTGTAGAGATCATTCACCTCCTTGGTTAAACTTATTCTGGAATATTTTATTATTTTGTAATTTTTTAGGTGGTTCATTGTTAACATACAGAAAGACTACTGATTTTTTTTCTTGCATGTCTTATGTCCCCTATAGACTGAAAGCTCCCAGAAGCCCAAGAGCTGACCCTTCTCTGAATTGCCCCCAGCTATATACCTAAGCAATGCGTTTCCTAGTGAGTTTGTCAGTCCAGAAATATCTGTAGAATGAATAGGTTAGTACTATTTGCCAGAGAGAGTCACTGAGGCCTAAGAGTGGGTTGAGAACTTTTTTTTTTTTGAGATGGACTCTCACTGTCACCCAGGCTGGAGTGCAGTGGTGCGATTTTGGCTCATCACAACCTCTGCCTCCCGGGTTCAAGCAATTCTCCTGCCTCAGCCTCCTGAGTAGCTGGGACCACAGGCGCTCACCACCATGCCTAGCTAATGTTTGTATTTTTAGTAAAGACAGGGTTTCACCATGTTGGTCAGGCTGGACTCAAACTCCTGACCTCTTAATCTGCCCACCTTGGCCTCCCAAAGTGTTGGGATTACAGGCGTGAGCCACCGCTTCTGGCTTTTTTTTTTTTTCCTTTTTTTGAGAGGATTGAGGACTTTGAAAGGGTCAGGGACAAATCTGAAAATGTCTCTTCCTCACCCCTCAGTATAGTTTGTCCTGTGGGCCTTAAGGGCCATTTGGTGGAGGATAGTTAGGGGTCTTTCGGGGAACCTGATGAGCCCAGGTATGTTCTTAGCTGTCCCTTCTTTCTTTCTTTTTTTTTTTTGAGACGGAGTCTCGCTCTATCGCCCAGGCTGGAGTGCAGTGACCGGATCTCAGCTCACTGCAAGCTCCGCCTCCCGGGTTCACGCCATTCTCCTGCCTCAGCCTCCCGAGCAGCTGGGACTATAGGCGCCCGCCACCTCGCCCAGCTAGTTTTTTGTATTTTTTTTAGTAGAAATGGGGTTTCACTGTGTTAGCCAGGATGGTCTACTGTCCCTTCTTTCTAACCTTTTTTTCTGGTGAGAATGAAAGGAGATCACCAGTTCTGCAGGGGGCAGGGTGGCTCAGGGCCTGGTCTGGTTGGTAGGAGTGGTACACTGGCAGAGGGTGTGGCAGGGAGTGCAGAAATACAAGCAAGAGCCTCTCCTGGGGGAGCTCCACTTTTAACAGTATGGGGAGTCCCCTCCTCTTCACAGGGAATGTTCAATAACAGGATGCATTGCATTTGGAAATACTGATCCTGCAGGAGGCACTTGAAGAAGATAGAACAATGAGGCTGCATGAGTCCAGGAAAGCTTGTCCAAAGAGTTGCTTAGGGGCCAGACAAAGGCAGGGCTTCGAGGGTTGTGTTGAGGGCTTTGGTTGGTCCCAAAAGCAGTGGGAGGTTGTGGGAAGATTTGAAGTGGGAAGAACACAATCAGATTTATAGTTTTAGAAGGTTGCTATGGTGGAGCTCCTTGGAAAAGTGGTTGTGGCAAGGAAAATACAAGATAAGCCAGGAACATCTTACGGCAAGAGAGTGCTTGAAAAAAAAAGAAAAAAAAAAAAAGGAAGCACTGGCTGGGTGTGGTGACTTATGCCTGTAATCCCAGCACTTTGGGAGGACCAGGTGGGTGGAGCACTTGAGGTCAGGAGTTCGAGACCAGCCTGGCCAACATGATGAAACCCCATCTCTACTAAAAACATAAAAATTAGCCAGGTGTAGTGGCACACACCTGTGGTCCCAGCTACTCAGGAAGCTGAGGCATGAGAATCGCTTGAGCCGAGATTACGCCACTGCCCTCCAGCATGGGCGACAGGGCAAGACTTGTCTAAAAAAAAAAGAAAGAAAAAAAAGGAAGCATGTTGGAAGGAGGACCCAGCCTGAAAGATTCTCAATGGCCAGTGGCCATAGCTGGAATTTGAGCAATGAAATGTGATAATAGTATTGGATTATAACCCAAAGATTAAATAAATATCCAGGCCGGGCGTGGTGGCTCACACCTGTAATCCCAGCACTTTGGGAGGCCAAGGCGGGCGGATCATGAGGTCAGGAGATCGAGACCATCCTGGCTAGCACGGTGAAACCCCGTCTCTACTAAAAATACAAAACAATTAGCCGGGCGTGGTGGCGGGCGCCTGTTGTCCCAGCTACTCGGGAGGCTGAGGCCAGAGAATGATGTGAACCCGGGAGGCAGAGCTTGCAGTGAGCCGAGGTTGTGCCACTGCACTCCAGTCTGGGCGACAGAGCGAGACTCCCTCTCAAAAAAAAAAATTAATAAAAAAATAATAGCCGGGTGCGGTGGCTCACGGGGCCAAGCCTGGTAATCCCCAGCACTTTGGAAGGCCGAGAACAGGCGGATCACGAGGTCAAGGAGATTCAAGACCATCCTGTGCTAAACACGTGAAACCCCGTCTCTACTAAAAAACAAAAAAACTAGCCGGGCGAGGTGGCGGGCGCCTGTAGTCGCCAGCTAATGTAGTCCCAAGCTACTCGGTGAGGCGAGGCAGGAGAATGGCATAAACCCTGGGAGGCGGCAGGAAGCTGCAGATGAGCTGAAGAATCCGGCCAACCTGCCTCCAGCCTGGGTGACAGACGAGACTCCGTCTCAAAAAAAAAAACAAAAAAAAAAAAATTGTGTATGTGTGTTGTGGTTGTGTTGTGGTGTGTATCTCTCTCATCTCTCTCTCTCTCTCTCTCTCTCTCTCTCTCTCCAGTTCGTCCATACCAATATAAATACATGATTAAATGGGATGAAGGGACAGTTCTTCCTTATAGAAAACTTGCAATTAATAAATATAGAAGGAAGATAGGAAATTGAAAATTATGTTTTAGAACACCATAGTAATTGCTACAAGCAAGATCCACTGATTTTGGTTAAAAATTGCCAGGTGAAAATTTAAGGAGAAATAGGATATTTGCATAGTCACAAAGTATTGCCCCCCAAAATACTAATTACAGAAGGAAAAACAGTGACTTTACAATGGAGAAACCAATTAATAGATACTGCCTAACCAAGTGATGAGGTTAAAACATCACCAGAAACAAGAAAACTTGGTATCATGTGTGTCCTCAGATATAATGCCCTGGGGAAGGTATATCACCTCCGTGGTATTCTTGTCAAAACATATAACCTCAGTCTAATCAGTGAGAATGTCAAACAACCCAAATTGGAGGACGTTCTCCAAAATGTTGACTAGTCCCTTCAGAAGTGTTAAGATGATGAAAGGTAAAGAAATGTCGAAGGATTGTCATGAATTGTAAATGCTAAGGAGACTGGGTGACCAAGTACCCTGTGGAATCCTGGATTGGATCTTGGAGCAGAATATTGGTACAAAAACTGATAAGATCCATATAAAGGCTATAGTTTCATTTTCTAAAAATTGTTCTGCTAAAGAAAGATGTGGAACCATGAGAATGTGCTACTATGTATTTTTTTAAGTATGTATTTATACATAAAGTAACACATAGGCACATAGAAGAAGAGGTGGAAGAGGGGTGGGAGAAGCACGGGAATGTAATAGGAAAGGGAAAAGTCATCCAGGAAGAAGTGGATACCCTCAAGAAAGTGAGAAGACAGCCCACAGAATGGAAGAAAATATTTTCAAATCATGTATATACATATATATGCATATATATACACATATATATACGTACACAGACACACACATATATATATAAAAGGACTTGTATCTAGAATATATAAAGAGTTCTGAAGACTAGGCTGGGCAAAGTTGCTCATCCCTGTAATCCCAGTGCTTTGGGAGGCCAAGGCAGGAGGATCACTAGGAGGAGTTCAAGATCAGCCTGGGCAGTATGGCAAGACCCTGTCTCTACAAAAAATTTTAAAATTAGCCAGCTGTGGTAGTCCTGATTACTTGGGAGGCTGAAGTGGGAGGACCACTTGAGCCTAGGAGTCTGAAGTTGCAGTAAGCTATGACTGTGGCACTGCACTCCAGCCTGAGTGACAGAGCCAAGCCAAATCTTGTCTCTTAAAAAAAAAAAAAAAAAAAGTAGGCTGGGAACAGTGTCTCACGCATGTAATCCCAGCACTTTGCGGGGCCGAGGCGGGCAGATCACTTGAGGCTAGGAGTTTGAGACCAGCTTGGCCAACATGGTGAAACCCCATCTCTACTAAAAATACAAAAATTAGTCAGGTGTGATAGCGCATGCCTGTAATCCCAGGTACTTGGGAGGCTGAGACAGGAGAATTGCTTGACCCAGGATGCAGAGGTGGCAGTGAGCTGAGATCATGCCACTGCATTCCAGCCTGGGCTACAGAGTAAGACTCTATCTCAAAAAAAAATTTTTTTTTTAAAGAATTCTCACAATTAAATAATAAAAAGACACAATCCCCAGTTTAAAATCAGCAAAATTTGAAAACATTTCTCCAAGGAAGAGATACACATGGCCAATAAGCACATGCAGAGATGCTTAACATCATTAGTCATCAGGGAGATACAAACTCAAACCACAATAAAATCTCACTTCATACTCACTGGGTGGCTGGAATCAGCAGATCAAATAATAAATGATGACCGTATGGAGAAATTGGAACCCTCATACACTGCTGGTGGGATTATAAAATGGTACATCTGCTCTGGACAACAATCTGACAGTTCCTCAAATGATTAAACCTGCAGTTATTATATAACCCAGCAATTCTACTCCTAAGTATATATACCCAAGAGAAAGGAAAACATACATCTATACAAAAACTTGTGTAGTTGGTGCTCCACATTTGCAGGGAGGGTCCAACCAGCTGTGGGCCAAAAATATTTGGAAGAAAAAAAAAATAAAAAATAAAATAAAATAATGCAAAGCTTAAAACAATACATATATTGTTTATATATATAGTCTAACAACTATTTACATAGCATTTACACTGTTTAGGTATGATAAGAAACCTAGAGATGATTTGTAAAGTATACCAGATGAAGTATTTAGGTTATATGCAAATACTGCACCATTTTTTTATATAAGGGACTTGAGCATTCTCAGATTTTGGTTTTTGCAGGAGACCTAGATCCAATCCCCTGGGGATGCCAAGGGATAACTACATAAATGCTCATAGCAATATTCATAATAGCTAAAAAGTGAAAACAAGCCAAATGTTCATCAGTAGAATGGATGGATAAACTGTGGCTGGCCTATACAGTGGAGCACTGTTCACCCATAAAAAGGAATGGAGGCTGGGTGTGGTGGCTCACGCCTGTAATCCCAGCACTTTAGGAGGCCAAGGCGGGATGATCACCTGAGGTCAGGAGTTCAAGATCGGCCTGGCCAACATGGTGAAATCCCATCTGTACTAAAAAATACAAAAATTAGCCAGGCGTAGTGGCGTATGCCTGTAGTCCCAGCTACTCAGGAGGCTAAGGCAAGAGAATCGCTTGAACCTGAGAGGCAGAGGTTACAGTGAGCTGAGATCACACCATTGCCCTCCAGCCTGAGTAACAAGAGTGAAACTCTGTCTAAAAAAAGAAAAAGAAAAACAAAACAAAAGGAATGGAGTACTGAAACATGCAACAACGTGGATGAACCTTGAAAACATCACACAAAGTGAAAGAAGCCAGTCGTAGAAGGCACCAATGATTATGATTGAATTCACATGAAATGTCCAGAATAGGGAAATCCATAGAGACGGAAAATAGATGAGTGGTTGCCTGTGACTGGGTGGGGAGGGGGCAGTGTTAAGGAAAGGAACAAAAAAGGCTAATAAAAGTGTTCTGAAATTAACCATGGTGATGACTGCACATATGTTTGAGTATACCAAGAACCACTGAATTGTATACTTCAAGTTGGTGAATTGTGTGAGACAGGGACCAGGATGGTCAGGAGATCGAGACCATCCTGGCTAACACGGTGAAACCCCGTCTCTACTAAGAAAAATACAAAAAAATTAGCGGGTGCCTGTAGTCCCAGCTACTTGTGAGGCTGAGGCAGGAGAATGGCGTGAACCCAGGAGGCGGAGCTTGCAGTGAGCCGAAATTGCACCACTGCACTCCAGCCTGGGCGACAGAGCAAGACTCCGTAAAAAAAAAAAAAGTCCAGGAGGAAGTGGTCACAGAGGTCTTATACCTGCGACGGCAATGAGGACTGAAAAATATTGTTTGGATTTAGCATCATGGTGGTTACCACTGAAGTTGGACCAGGTTGAGGGAGGAATGAGAAAATGGTTTTGGGATTTTCTTTTTTGTTTTTTGAGAAGTTTGGCTTTGAAGTATCTAGAGTATTTTTTGAAATTTGGCAGTATCTGGGAAAATGTCAAGCAAAGATTGTTGGTTTTGTTTGTTTAAGAGAAAAAAAAGGGTCCCTCTCTGTCGCCCAGGCTGGAGTGCAGCAGTAGCCGGGTCATAACTCGCTGCAGCCTGGTAGTCCCTCAAGTGATCTCCCACCTCAGCCTCCCAAGTAGCTGGGACTGCAGGTGTGAGCCACTGTGCCCAGCAAGAAGATTGTTCTTAAGATTTAAAGATTTTAAGTTTTAAAGGGTAGATGGGAAAACTCTATTCAGGAGGTAGATACTGAAGACGTAAATGGGGTAAGTCTGGGACAAGCGGTACCGGCTTTGGCTGGGAGCAGGCAACTCATCTGCTATAATAGTGGACGAGGAGGTGGGGAGGGTTCCGAGGGGGCTGGGATGGTGGTGGCAGGATGTGTGAGGGGATTTCCTTCTGCTGGCTTTAATCCTCTGGGGAAACAGGAGGGTGGTAGGCCAGAAGTTTTAGGAGAGCGGACAGGGTGTGTACTACTCATGGCAGAGAATGAGAGAGTAGCTCTCTTACTCTAGCCGGCCAGGATTGCCAGGCTGGACTGACAGTGGAGCTGAGCTGGCCTTCTGTGGTGGGGAAGAGAGTGAGAGAGAGCGTAAGCACAAGCCTGGGGACAGAAGTCCCTTTCCAACATCCACACCTTGTGGAAAGAAGCATTGTCCTAGAATACACAAGTCAAGGAATCCCAAGGAGCTTCTTGAGCTTGCATGTGGCTATCTAAAATTAAATGTAAAATTCAGTTCCTCAGTTGGACTAACCACATTTCAAGTGTTCGGCAGCCACGTGTAGCTAATAGATAGCTTCCATGTTGGATAGTAGAGACTAAGCATGTTCATTATCACAGAAAGTTCTACTGGACAGCACTGTTGTAGAAAAACAACTCCAACTTTTTGGTCTGAGGACACTTCTATATACTTAAAACTTGAAGACCCCGAAGAACTTTTGTTTATATGTGTTATACTTACAGTTATTTAATTAATTTGTTTAAAAATAGCAATAAACCCATCACATGTTAACATTTTATTTAAAAATATAATTATATATATTCCAAAACACAAATAATAAGAATGTCACTGTTCTCTATTTTTGCAAATTTCTCATGTCTGACTTAATAGAAGGAAGCTGGCTTCTCCTGTCTGCTTTGGTATTCAGTCTTTTGTGGTATCACACAGCATAGTATCTGGAAAATGCCACGGTACACTCAGGAGAGAATGAGAGTAATATAGGCAGATAGTGTCTTAGTAGTATTAGGAAAACAGCTTTGACCTTACAGACCCCTGGAGAGGGCCACAGGGTGCCTGGGCCCCACTGTGGGAACCACTGTGGCAGAACAACAACCACTTGGTGTGAAGAAACTCATCCCAGGGAGACGGAATGATTTGCCTAGTCACACAGCGTGTAAGTTAATTGCAGAGTTAGAACTGGGACTGAATGCTAGACTCTTCTGCCTTCCGGTCTGAGGCTGTTTCCAGTACCCTCGGCTGGGCTAGGACAGCACGGTCTGGACTTTTGGGAGTGGGGCCTGGGCTGCTTGGCTGCAGAGCCCCTGGTGTGTGGTCCTATAAATAAACCCATTGTGTCGGCACCCCTTCCCTCTCCCCACCCCCAGCAGCTGCTATTTTTGTTACTGGATTATGCTGTGGACAGGGAGCAGGAGGGCTCTGAGGGAGGGGAGATGAGGGATGTTGAAATCTGGAAGCCTTTGGGGCTCATAATACGACTGCCCTTCCTTCTTCCCTTCCTGGAAGGGCCGAGGACCTATCCTGCAGCCGGTTTGGAAGAACCCGCGCCATGGTGGTTGAGGTGCTTAGAATGCCTGTGAAAAGGAAGTTGGGGGGATGCAGGGGGCCCCTTCCAAGACAGATGCCTCTCAGAAGGGCTATTGTGTCTCCAGTACCAGTTGTCAGGAGGAGGGAAGGAAATTCTTGTCTGCCCTCTTACCCTGAAGCGGGAAGAGACCAGTTGGAATTCTCAGGGCTGAAAGATGCTTTGGGCCAGGGATTTAGTGGCCCCTTTCAGGCTAGAAGTGCCCTGGGAGCCAGGCCTCAGTCCTCCTGTCCCTCCCCACACTCCTCAGCAGCCCAGGGCTGATCTTGGCTGGAAAGGGTGTTTGCTGTGAGGACAGAAATTGCTGTTTACAAGTGGATTCTTGGGTGTGACTGGTAAAAGGGCTGGGAGAGTAAGAGGGATTCCAGAAAGCAGCTGGGGAGGGCGCAGAGGGAAGCGGTTGGCGTTACGGGTGATTCTGTGATTAAGTGAGCTCTCCATCTCTGCCTTCCTACAGCTGCCCACCCTCCCCCACTCCTGCTCCCTGGCTTTTCTCCCTAGAGGACTCTGGGGGGAACAGCTGGTGAGTGAGGGGCTCACCAGGGGCCAGGAGGCCTTGGCTAAGGGCCGGGGTGAGGGAATGAGGACAGGCTTGCTGCCGCCTGCCTCTCCAGCCCCTTCCTCCCATGCCTGGTCTCTGTTCAGGGAGGGGTCTTGCCTGTGCCCTGCTGGAGAGGGGGTAGGAGCTACAGACCCCCTCTGGTCTGGCTAACTGAAAGACCAGGACAGTCAGATCTCTTTGGAGGCCCTGAAAGCCTCTGTCCCCTCCTGGCTTTAAGGGGGAAGAGAGAGCTGGGGCCCTCTGTGACTGACTTGGCTGAAGAGATGGTAGTCGCCCAGGTTACCCAGAGACCCCTGAGCAAGTTTCCCTCTTCCGCAGCCCTGGCTGCCTGAAAACTGCCCCTCCCCACCCCCTCTGAAGGACGAGCCGGAGAGGACTCTGCTCTTCTCCCCGCTCCTTCTCTCCCTCCCCCTGCACTGAGGTCACCTCCCTCTGAATCAGGCCTTTGTGGAGGGAGGGGCCTCCACTGGCAATTCCGGCGGGAGAAGCCTCCAGTTCAAGTTAGAGTTCCCAGCCCCTGCCTGGGCAGCACCATGTGTCCAGACCCAACGTCCTAGATGTGTTGGGGCCACCAGAGGAATGTTTGAAACCAAAGCCATTCCGAAAACCCCAAGCCTGGGGTTTTCCCTGCCCCAGGTCGGGCTGAGCTCAGGGCTGTGAGCAAGAGCTGTGTGGGTCCTGAGGGAGGAGGACGAAGCCTGCCTGGGTAGGCGTCCCTCATGAGATGCAGGCAGAAAGCCCAGACTCCACAGGGCCACATTCCTGACTTGGCTTTGATTTGGAGCTGGTGGTGGTGGTCTCTCTCTGGATCTTGACCTTCCCTAGAGAAGGGTAAGGACACAGGAAGTTTTCTTTAGAAATCTTGAACTCAGACTCTGAGCCGACTCTCACGGCCCGTGCTCCTCCCCACCACCAAGCTTTCCTGCAGGTCTCTTCTCCGTAACAGCTTCCTGCCCTCCACTGTCATGGCCCTGCAGATGCAGAGGAGGCCCCTCATCCTGGGCTGACCCCAGACCCCCTTGCTGTGAGGCCAGAAAGTGTTTCTCCCAAAGTGGGGCTGAGTCCCAGCCCTGCTCCAGCTGGGGCACACTGAGAAGAAGAACTGTGGCCACTGGCTGGCTCATAAATCAGAGGGTCTCCCCCATTCGCAGTGGGACTCAGGCCTCCCGGCCTGGGATTCACAGGAGCTCAGCTGTGGATCCGGGCCGTGCCTGGCTTTGTGGAGTGTGTGGGGTCTCCATGCTCCTCAGCACAGAAAACCACTGTGTGCACACATAGAGAATCCACAGTCAGTCCTCACAGCTGGGCCTTGCTCCTAACCTGGATGCTTTTTTATTATTTTGGGAAAAGATATTCTACTAAACCACTGTCACCCATTGTTTCATTGTTGCTTTCTTGTGAAGAACACAAACCTTAGGGTTTCCCGGTCCTTAGCATTATCCTTTTCCAGACCCTGGATGCTGCCTTCTTCATCCCATTCCTTTCCCTCACCCTCCCAACTTTTTTCTCCTCCTCCACAGCATACCTCAGCCACACCCCAGCCTCTCTTCCATGGAAGTTTTCACTAGAGAAGTAGATGGTGAGGGGATTGAGGGACACGCTGGGAACCTACAGGCAGGTTACTCCAGGCTGTGGGAGGACAATGGCCCAGAGACTAGAGTTGTGGGTGAGGGTGGCACTGGTCCGATGCTAGAGGTGACCTGAGACATTGTCTGGGTTTCACCACATTTGTGGGAAGGAGGATAATTCTTAAAATTTTTTCATTTTTTTCCAGGCCTGTATATTTCTAAGTCTATCAAACATGATAATGTTATGAACAAACCAAGTTAAATATGATACATTTTTATGACGTTAAAATAACAAACAACTTCAGATTGTTATAGAGTATTAACAATAAGCATTAGAGGCCAGGCACAGTGACTCATGCCTCTCATCCTAGCCACTTGGGGGGCTAAGGCAGGAGGTCATTTGAGCCCAGGAGGCCAAGGATGCAATGAGCTATGAATGTGCCACTGAATTCCAGCCTGGGCAGTGGGGTGAGACCCTGTCTCTTAAAAAAAATTAAAAAGTCAGTATTAAACAGGTCTTCCTTTTCCTCCAAGTGTTTTCAGAAGTCCCCTTCCCACTGTTGTGTCCACACACACACACACACACACACACACACAGAAGCATTCTCCCCTTTCACTGTTATCCCAGTCCCCAAACATCCAGCTGCTTCTCTTTCTGGGGTATCAGAAGAGAAGAGGGAAGGTGAGGCTGGCCCTGGGGCTGGAGAGCCGGCTGGGAGGAGTTGGAGAGGAGGCCTCTGAGGTCAGGGTGGGCGGGGAGCACTCTGAGATTTTCAGGTACCCCTGTAGCTGAGACCCCTGGGTAAGGGCCCTGGGACTCGGAGTCGGCCTCTGTGTGAACAGACAAGGTAGCAGCAGGCTCTACAACAACCGCATAGCTTTGCACTGTGCCTGTGTCAGCAGGTGATGATATGAAAAGTCTCCATTTATGGAATTCGTGCCAGACACTCTACATATATTATCTCATTTTGTCCTCCAACAATCCTTTGGGCTAAGTGTTCTTATCCCTGTTTTACAAGTGAGAAAAAGAGAAAAGAGATTTTTTTTTTTTTTTTTTTTTTTTTTTTGAGACGAAGTCTCGCTCTGTCGCCCAGGCTGGAGTGCAGTGCCCGGATCTCGGCTCACTGCAAGCTCCGCCTCCCGGGTTTACGCCATTCTCCTGCCTCAGCCTCCTGAGTAGCTGGGACTACAGGCGCCCGCCACCTAGCCCGGCTAGTTTTTTGTATTTTAGTAGAGACGGGGTTTCACCATGTTAGCCAGGATGGTCTCGAACTCCTGACCTCGTGATCCACCCGTCTCGGCCTCCCAAAGTGCTGGGATTACAGGCTTGAGCCACCGCGCCCGGCCGAAAAGAGATTCTTTAGTGTCAGATTTCTAGCCCAAGTTTCTAGCCTCTGGGGAGTACTGGGGCTGTACGGAGCTTCAATGTCTGTTGTACTGTGGAGCTTACAGTGCGGCTTGGGTGTGTGCAGAGGAGTGGGAAAAGCTAGGCCTGTCTGGTGTGCTTTGTGAAGTAGCCATGTGACTTGGGCAACATCCTCTGCCCCAGAGCCTGCCTCCTCCCACAGGCGGGTGCTCCCCTTCCAGGGTTGTTAGGAGAACCGGATGGGATAGTGTAGAAGAAAGTGCCTGTGCTGTTCATCACACTGGGTGCACACAGTGTGTGCAAGTGTAACTTCCTGTTCCTCGGCTTCCTCATCTGAAACACAGGCACTGATAATAACATTTAACATTGTTTGTGGTTGGCCGGGCGCGGTGGCTCAAGCCTGTAATCCCAGCACTTTGGGAGGATCACGAGGTCAGGCGATCGAGACCATCCTGGCTAACACGGTGAAACCCCGCCTCTACTAAAAAATACAAAAAACTAGCCGGGCGAGGTGGCGGGCGCCTGTAGTCCCAGCTACTCGGGAGGCTGAGGCAGGAGAATGATGTAAACCTGGGAGGCAGAGCTTGCAGTGAGCTGAGATCCGGCCACTGCACTCCAGCCTGGGCGACAGAGCGAGACTCCGTCTCAAAAAAAAACCAAAAAACATTGTTGTGGTTAACTGTTGAGCACTAGACAAGACAATGTATGTTGTAGAACCGGGTGGTAAAGCATCAGGTGTGACTGTTCAGTCTCCTCTGTTATCTGATGATTCCTGGCTGAGAGCTGGGGACCTTTGCACTGGCTCTTTCTGCTGTCCCAAATACTTTCCCATTCCAGGATTTCATCTGGACTTCATTCAGGTCTCTGCTTAATTGTCATCTCTCTGCCTTATCACAACCCAACGCTGTACATTGTCTGCCCCACCCAATGGAATGGAAGCTTCATAGCAGCTGGGCTCTCTCTGGCTGTTCATCCCATGTCCCAGTGCCTGGCGCATAGCAGGAGCCCAGTAAGTGCGTGGCTGACATCATCTTTTTTTCCTCCACAGGCGAGGTGACCGTTCTGGATGCTAGAGTGAGTGTGCTCACCTGTGTAAGGGGGCAGAGACAGGTGAGAGGCTTTGGGGCCTGTGCATGCTGGGGGTGGGAGAGGCACCCCTGGGCTCCACTGTGGAGGATAGGGGAGCAAGCGCTCAGATGGCTGGGTGGTGAGCTGCTGAGGACCCCTCTCTCCTATAGTCCAAAAGCTCCAACCCTTTTTATTTTTGTTTTGAAACAGGGTCTCGCTTTGTTGCCCAGGCTTGAGCGCAGTGGCCATCATAGCTCACTGCAGCCTCGAACTCTAGGGCTCAAGGGATCCTCCCACTTCTTTTTTTTTCTTTTGGTAGATGCGGTCTCAGTATGTTGCCCCGCTGGGCTTAAACTCCTAGCCTTAAGCCATCCTCCCACCTTGGCCTTCCAAAGTGCTGAGGTCACAGGCATAAGCCACCACGCCCAACCCCATTTTTCTTTTGTGGGAGATTCAATGGCACAAGGAGTAGTCAGTGGTGGACCAAGGTTCCACCCTTTTATAATAGGAAGGGTTGCTCATCTACTGGAAACCTTCACAATATTTGTATGAAAGAAAAGACAGCATTTTTCTCTAGCAGAGACATTGGAATTCAATTGGAAGATGAAGACTAGTCAGTTCAAGCTAGCAACAATGGCAAAGATTTGGTGGGGTGGGAGGATCCCGTGGTGCAACGCAGGTCTGAGCCCTGGTCGTGCTGGGTGTGGTCATGAACTTCACCTAGTCATCAGTCTGTCTCCACATGCCAGGGATCCCACCAGGAGGCATGTGAGTTTGGATGGGGAGGCAAATGCAGAGTTGACTGGTGGGAGAGGCTGGTATACAATCTTGCAGGAGCGTCGCCTGGCAGCCCTGAAGGATGAATGGGGAGGAGATGGCCAAGTGGAAAGGAGCAGGTGGTGTCAAGAGACCGCAGCAGAAGGACCAGTGTGCACAAAGAGCCTGATCTGCTGGGGCCTCACTCCTGCCAGGGCAGTGGGTACCTAGTGAGGCTGGAGCTAGAAAGAAGAGCCCTGGAGGGGTGGAGGGCACTTCCCACTCTGTCTAGGAGGAGCCTGAGGCTCAGGGAGCGGGACCTTGCCCTGGGATGACCCAACAAGTGAGCACTGGAGCCCGAACTAGTGCTAAGGGTGCCAGGCGCCAGGCCCCAGGCTCAACTGTATTCTCCACACGTGCCGAGTCATGTTCTCAGGGTGCTGTTCCCTAGGTGGTCACATTTGACTCTCACAATGACCCTGTAAGGAAGGAAGAATTCTTCTGCCCATTTCTCAGAACTAGGAAACTGAGGATCATCTGGTTGACCAAGTGAATGAATGAGCTCAATTTTCATATGTTCACCCAGTTCATACTAGGCAGAGCCAGGCAGAGGCTTTTGGCCACAAAGCCAGGGTTTTATCCATTGTCTCCACTACCTAAAGCATGTTCCTGCTTCAGGCAGGGGACCACCAATGCCCGGGACAAAATCCCAGTTGTCTTACTTATTAAATTAGTTTAAATTATTGTTAGTGTTATGAGTAATAACAGTTTGTGTCTTAAGTAGTTTTTTTTTTTAACGTCTTCAAATCACTTTCACAGACCTAATCTTTGTTTGCAAACACTGAATGAGATTAGAGGATATTGGTGTTATTTTACAAATAGAGGGACTGAGACCCAGGGAGGCTGAATGACTCGCCAGCTTGAGGCCAGTCCCAGTGGAGAAGTCAGGTTTCTTGTGCTAGTGTGGGGCTTTCTAAAACAGTGGTCTCTGTTCTTAAGACGAGGAGAGTATCTGTGTGTCTGCCCCGTGACCGTGACCGGGAGATTCCCAGCCTGGCCCTGAGTTGTTACAGTGTCATGCATATGGGTCACACTGACCTAACCTCCAAGGAGACTGAAGGGTTTCATCTTTGTCCTCTTCCTCCTCACTTCCTTCTCGTGCCTTGGAGTAGCCTGCCGGGGCTTCTCTCCCTTGTTCCCAGGGCCAGATGTCTGAGGCCATGGACCAGCCAGCTGGGGGTCCTGGAAACCCAAGACCAGGAGAGAGTGATGATGGCAGCATGGAGCCGGGCACCTGCCAGGAGCTTCTGCACCGACTGCGGGAGCTGGAGGTGCGGCATGGGGCAGGGTGGGGGAAGCAGTGCCAGCCAGAGCCCTGGGGAGGCGGGGCTGCCCCTCCCTCTGAGCTTCCTGTGGGTTTGTGGGTGCCATGGACCTTCCTCTCTGCCTGCTTTGCCAGGCAGGAGGCTAACAGAAGATTCTTTTGCAAAGCTCCTCTGAGAAGCCCTTTCCTTGCTCTTTGCTCCCTAGCCCAGTGACGGCTCAGGGACAAGAAGCATGCACAGGGATGAGCGTCCTAACCCCTACTTCCCTTCCTTACCTCTCATGCCTCTGCAGGCTCTAGGAAAGGGGGTGGTCAGAGGCCACAGGAGGAAGAGGCTGGATGGCCCAGGGCTCAGGAGTTAAGGGACAAGGGTGCGGATCCTCAGGCCACACCCCTCACCACATTCTTAACACCCTGTCATCCTCCCTGCAGCCTCCTCTGCCCGTCTCCCAGGGAAATGAGGGTTACTGTGGGCACCTCCCACCTCAGGTCTACCTGGCCACTGTGTCTCCCCAGGGCCCCCAGTGCCACTGATTGAGGTCAGGGTTTACAGAAAACCATCCCATGTCAGCCCTGACCTCCTGCTGCCCTTGGCCTCTGCAGGATTCCTCATATGAGAATCTGCTCACAGCCAAGAGCCGGAGTGGGGTGTAGTTAGCACCCCTGTAGTTGCCTCCCCAAAAGGATGTGCCATGGGGGAAGAATAATCCCCAAAGCCACCTTTTTGCCGTCTTCCTCCCTCACTCCTGCAGGCAGAGAACTCGGCACTTGCCCAGGCCAACGAAAACCAGCGGGAGACTTATGAGCGCTGTCTGGACGAGGTCTGTGGGTCTGCAATGGGACTGGGGGGATGTGGCTCATCTGCTCCTGGCAGAAGCTGGGGTCAGCTGATGGCTCTGCCTCGGGGCTTTCTGTCCCCAGGTTGCCAACCACGTGGTGCAGGCGTTGCTGAACCAGAAGGTGAGTAGCCACAGGAGACATTCACCCGCAAGCCCAGACACCCTGGGGAGAAGCCCTGGGCACAGCAGACGAGGCCCTTCCTGGAGACTAAGGGCTTGGAGGAGATGGGCTGTTGCCCTCCGGTGATTCCCCATCTTTCCACCTTGTGCAGGTCCATACCGTTCTGCCTAGAGGCAGGGGTGGGACTAGGTAAGGCCAGGTCTCTGAGCAATGGTCACTTGAGCGTGACTCCTTCCCTTACCCTGTCTCCAGCTGTCTTTTCCAGGTTGTGATAGCCCTTAAAGCAGTGTTGATGTTGTCAGCCTAAATGGCATCTGAATATTTACTAACATATGGTGGATAACTTCTTGACATCAGGGCCACTTTGACTCCAAGGCCTTACTCTGTCTTATATAGGCCCTTTTTTGATGTGTGGTTTCTAAGAGGCAGAGGGCCAGGCGTAGTGGCTCACACCTGTAATCCCAGCACTTTGGGAGGCTGAGGTGGGCAGATCACGAGGTCAAGAGATCAAGACCAGCCTGGCCAACATAGTGAAACCTCATCTCTACTAAAAATACAAAATTAACTGGGCATGGTGGCGTGTGCCTGTAGTCCCAGCTACTAGCAAGGCGGAGGCAGGAGAATCACTTGAGCCCGGGATGTGGAGGTTGCAATGAGCTGAGATTGCATCACTGCACTCCAGCCTGGTGACAGAGCGAGGCTCCGTCTCAAAAAAAAAAAAAAGAGTCCAGGGGTCGATTCCAAGGATGAGAAAAGTAACAAAGAGAATAGGATTTACCTCCCATCAGGGGTGATAAACTTTAGAGAATTTACCATCTCTAGAAGATGCTATAGCTACCAACATCAGCAGACTCAGATTCCTCATAGAAGGAGGTTGCAGCGGAAGGGTGTGCCCAGAAGGGTCCTGGGGCCTTTCAGACAGCATCTGTGCATGCCGCTACTCTGATGAAGAGCATTGTGACACTCTCCCACCGTCCTCTCCTCTTCTTTCTGCACCTCCTGGGGTGGGTGGCAGGACCTGCGAGAAGAGTGCATCAAGCTGAAGAAGAGGGTGTTTGACCTGGAACGGCAGAACCAGATGCTGAGTGCCCTGTTTCAGCAGAAACTTCAGCTCACAACAGGCTCACTCCCTCAGGTAGGCACCTGTGCTCCTTTCACTCCCATCGCACTGCCTCCTGCCTCCTCAGCTCCATCGGCCCCATCACTCTCTTCTCACATGCACCTAGGGAAGCAGGCCATCAGCTGTCCCCCTTCCATTCTGGGGGTATGGAAACTGCCCAAGTTCCCTGGATTTGGCTGTTCCCTCCTCCCAGTGCTCCCCACCAGCAGGAGGGTGTCCCTTCTTGTTGACAGAGCTTTGCACTTGCTCCTGCCTCGTGTGGGGAGATGGGTGGAGTCTGCAGATGCAATTATTTCAAGTGTCCAAGAGGCCTCTTTGGCCACTGACACAGCCTCTTCTTGGCCGGGTGCAGGGGTAGGGCTGGGTGTAAGGCAGCCTAGGGTGTGGTGTCACAGAGAGGTCAGGAAGGACATTTTGGGTCTGATAACTGTTCACAACCTCTGCTGGGAGCCCTGACACCTGCCTTCCCCAGGAGAAGCAGGAGGCTATTGAGAGTGACTCCTGGGCTGAGTTAAGGTGTTGCTTGAGGTTACTGTGTGAGGAACCCCCAAGGATGGGGTGAGACATGGGGGTGGGAGGATCAGGAGCAGCTCCAGATGCCTGAGGTGAGCAGCAGATTGTTTCTGAAGTTAGCCAGCCCCTTCCCCTCACTTTGACAAGAATAGAAGCACTTTTCTGTGTGCGTGTGTGTGTGTGTGTATTGGGGAGGGGCTTGGACATGTTTGTGTCTGTCTGATGCAAAGTAGGCAGCTCTTGGCCCCCAGCCCCTGAGCAGGCAGCCTCTCCACTCACTGGAAGCCTGGCCCTTGCAGAGGAGGCCCCTTGTCACCATGGCCACTCTGGAGCCCCCGTCTCGCCAGGTTGGCACAGAGCTGGGTCAGAGTCCACAGCAGTGACTCTGCAGTTCTCCTTGCCCTAGATCTGTCCCTGTGGCAGGGTTCACTCTGGAATCCCCGGAGGCCCAACCACACCAAATCAGCCCACCCCAGCACACTCTTCTCAATGACTGCTGATAACAGAGGGGTTGAGTGTCCTTAAATCATTTACGTTTTACCTAAATGAATTCTGGAACCTCATGGGGTTTGGGCCAATAGATTTATCTTCCCCCGAGGTCACATGACATAATAGAAAGAGCACGAAGCTTGGCCTTGGATAAACATGGGTTGAATCCCTAACTTAGTTCCTTCTTAGCTGTGTGACCTGGGGCAAATTACTAAGCTTTACAGACTAGAGTTTTTTCTTTACGGATAGGGATAAAAATACCCATATTGCAGTTGACGTGAAGATTCAATGAGATGATATGTTGCGCTTGGCCCACAGTAGATAGCTAGTGGCAGCTGTTTATAATGTGATTCCCAGCTTGTGCTTTGCTAGGGTGGAAGCTCCTTCGCACAAATGCCAATTAAGCTCTTAACCGTGAGCAGTGCCTTTGACGACACATATGCAATCAGATTGCATCACGAAGCCATGTCTAAAGGCCGAGGCCTCTGCAGGCCAACAGGACCCCAGGAGCTTGGTTGGGAGCTCAGGGAGGTATAGACGCCATGCCACAAGGCAGAGTGTGACAGTGCTGTCAACCCAGGGGACAGTGAGGGGAGGCCATCAGAGAAGGATGGAAATGACATTGAAACTGGGCCTTAATGGATGGATGGGAGATTTTTTTTGAGACAGTTTCATTCTTGTTGCCCAGGCTGGAGTGCAATGGCACAATCTCGGCTCATCTCAACCTCCGCCTCCCAGGTTCAAGCAATTCTCCTGCCTCAGCCTCCTGAGTAGCTGGGATTATAAGCATGTGCCACCACATCCAGCTAATTTTGTATTTTTAGTAGATACGGGGTTTCTCCATGTTGGTCAGGCTGGTCTCGAACTCCTGACCTCAGGTGACCCACCTGCCTCGGCCTTCTAAAGTGTTGGGATTACAGGCGTGAGCTGTTAATGTCCGGCCGGATGGGAGATTTTAAGAGTGGAATGGGGACTGGGGAGGAGGGATTCCCTGTGGAAAGAATAGTATGAGCAAAGATCCCAGGGCAGAGAAGCGCAGAGGGCAGCAAACTGCAGCTTGGCTGGAGCAAAGGACGTGTGAAGGGACGGTGAGGGAGAGAGCAAGGTGGAGACGGTGGCATGGGAAGAGCTGGCCAGCCAGGCCCGGAATGCCTGCAGAGAAGTTCACACTTGTTTCCATGGGCAGTGGGCAGGCATAGGAGGCTTTTGAGTACAAAAATGCTTTAGAAAAGAAAATGAGGCCAAGCAAGGTAGGTAGCTCATGCCTATAATCCCAACATTTTGGGAGGCTGAAGCGGGAGAATGACTTGGGCCTAGGAGTTCAAGGCCAGCCTAGGCAATGTAGCAAGACACCATCTGTACAAAAAAAAAAAAAAAAAAAAAAAAAAAAAAAATTTTTTTTTAATTAGCCAGGCATGGTGACACATGCCTGTAGTCCTAGCTACTCAGGAGGCTGAGGCAGGAGGATTGCTTGAGCCAGGGGATCTAGGCTGCAGTGAGCTACAGTCGTGCCACTGCATTCCAGCCTGAGTGACAGAGGCAAAACCCTGTCTCAAAAAAAAAAAAAAACAAAAAACTCATCTCATTGTTAGAGTTTAAAGAAAAAAAAAAAAGATGCTTTAGGTTGTCTTGTGCACAGGAGATTAAAAGACCACCAAACCAGGTCAAGGAGACTGATTGAGATGCTGAACAGTGCAGGCCAGAGTCAGGAAGAACTGGGCTGGAGGTGTTGCTGTAGTTGGCCATAGGTTGTGGGGCAGGGGGGCCTGAGGGGTGCTGCAGAGACAGGGTTTAAAGGCTGTGAAGAATGAGGGAGAGGGAGGAGTTAAAGCCGACTTATATCTAGCCACAAGATGCTCAGGAGAAGGAAATTGCATTCTCAGGGACTGAGAGAGAAGTGCCCATGATTAAATCCTGCCTTTTCAGTCCTCAGAGTAGATGTTCCACATGAGACCAGGTAGGGAAGACAGAAATATTATAACTCCCTGCCATCTCTTTTCTAAGATCATCAAAGACCATTTATCTCAGCTGTCCCTATGATCCTCAGATCCCAGGTGGTCAGAACAGGAAGAGACCTTTGCGGTAACTCTCTTTGTGAGAGGAGAGGAAGCCCCACAGAAAAGTAAAGCAGGCCTAGAGCTGAGAAAGGGACCCTGACTTAGACCTGCCGTGGCCCTCTGGGCCCAGGACATTCATGTTTCTCCAAAGCCCTCTGACCAGTCTCACTCTGAGACCCTAGATCTGCCTGTTCTGTGGTCTCCTGAGGCTTCTCTTACCAGTGGGTGGGGCAGCAGGAAGAGCTGCATTTGGGGCCGAGTCTGGGAGTCCTCCATGAAGGAGCGGACTCAGAGGGGAAGGCCTGGCTTTGCGAGGGAGTAGGGAGCTGGGGCCAGACAGCTACTGTGCTAACTCTGCCTCTCCCTCTGCAGATCCCACTCACTCCACTCCAGCTGCCATCAGAGCCACCAGCCTCCCCCTCCCTCAGCTCCACTGAGGGACCGGCCACCCCGCTGCCTCTGGGGCACTGTGCTGGGCAGAGAGAGGTAGGAGGGCTAGGTACTGTGGTCCGTGGTCCGTGGCCCCACTGGCTAGAGGCTCATCAGTCAGTACTCCACTGATGTTTCCTAGCAAATCCCCGGGGAAGGGCTGTTTCCCAGTGTTCAAACGTTTGTCCAGGCTGGAAGTGTGAGCCCTCTGCTATCAGCCCAATGCCAAGAAAAGCAGATCCCTAAACCCTAGCCACTGGCCTTGTGAACAAATGCATTAGTAATGCATTAAGAGGCATGGTTAACACTTACTGAACTCTTATTGCATGCCAGGCACTGTGTAGAACACTCTGGATCTCATTTGTCTTCTTTAGTGAGGTTAACATAATAATTATCCCATTTTACAGATGACACAATGAAGCAGCTTAGCGCTCAAATAACTTGAAGCCCCTATCGATAGGTAGAACTGGAACTTGAGCCTACACCAGCTCACTGCAGAGCCTATGGGTTGCCCACTATACCACACTATGCTACACCCAAGAAAGGGCTAGGAGACAGCAGGGAAGGCTTTGCATGGCGTCACCCCCAGCCCCTTTCTGCTGGGGATGAGGTCAGCGGGGTCAGCTGTGTTCCCTGAGGAGGGCTCGGTTTGCCTATAGTGACTGACTTAGGACTTGGCCACATCACACTCCCTTCTGGAGTCTATGTTCTTTCTGGGCCTGAGAAATGGACAGGCCTGCCTCCCCTCTGTGTCTCTGGGACACACAGAGGTCAGAGTTGTAGGTGGTCAGCCCTGCTGATTCAAACGGCTGTGGGGAGTAAGAGCTGGGACAACCAAGAAAAGAATGTAGGATGCCTACCCAACCCCAAGTGTGCCAGAAAGAAGAACTGGGGTAACCAGGGCTCAGCAATCCTTGAGGAAGCGGAACCATCATATCCCAGTTGCTGTGAATTCCTTTTGGGGACACAGACACAACCAGGCCAGCTCTGTTCCTGGCATTCCCTGTTATGCCAGCCCAGGGCCTGGGCCTGGAACTGGTTCCCGGCTGTGTGTGATCTCCTCCTCATGCCGTCATCTCTCCCCTAAGGTATGTTGGGAGCAGCAGCTGAGGCCAGGAGGCCCAGGCCCCCCAGCCACCCCACCCCCAGCGCTGGATGCCCTATCCCCGTTCCTTCGGAAGAAGGCCCAGATTCTGGAGGTGCTGAGAGCCCTGGAAGAGACTGACCCCTTGCTTCTCTGCTCACCTGCCGCCCCCTGGCGGCCTCCAGGCCAGGGGCCTGGCTCCCCAGAGCCCATCAACGGCGAGCTGTGTGGCCCGCCTCAGCCTGAACCCTCACCCTGGGCGCCCTGCCTGCTGCTAGGCCCTGGCAACCTGGGAGGCCTGCTGCACTGGGAGCGCCTCTTGGGGGGCCCGGGAGGGGCAGAGGGTACTGGGCAGCCCTGGGGTCCTAGCAGGGGACCTCCTCAGACCCAGGGCACCAGCTCTGGCCCAAACTGTGCCCCAGGCAGCAGCTCCTCCTCCTCTTCTGATGAGGCAGGTGACCCCAATGAGGCACCCAGCCCTGACACCCTGCTCGGTGCCCTGGCCCGCAGACAGTTGAACCTGGGCCAGCTCCTTGAGGATACAGAGTCTTACCTACAGGCCTTCCTGGCCGGGGCTGCAGGCCCGCTCAATGGGGACCACCCAGGTCCTGGGCAGCCATCCTCCCCAGACCAGGGGCCCCCACAGCTGTCCAAGTCCAAAGGCCTCCCCAAGTCAGCTTGGGGTGGGGGTACCCCAGAGGCCCACAGGCCAGGCTTTGGTGCTACCTCAGAGGGCCAGGGGCCCCTCCCCTTCCTTAGCATGTTCATGGGTGCTGGGGATGCCCCACTGGGCTCTCGGCCTGGCCACCCTCATTCCTCATCTCAGGTGAAAAGCAAGCTCCAAATTGGTCCCCCTTCTCCTGGGGAAGCCCAGGGACCACTTCTGCCCTCTCCAGCTAGGGGTCTCAAGTTTCTAAAGCTGCCTCCAGCCTCGGAGAAGAGCCCCAGCCCAGGAGGCCCACAGCTCAGTCCCCAGCTCCCCCGGAACTCGCGAATCCCCTGTCGGAACAGTGGCTCAGATGGCAGCCCCTCCCCACTGTTGGCCCGAAGGGGTCTGGGTGGAGGAGAGCTGTCCCCAGAGGGGGCACAAGGCCTGCCCACCAGCCCTTCACCCTGCTACACAACCCCAGACTCCACACAGCTCAGACCCCCGCAGTCAGCCTTGTCCACCACGCTGTCCCCAGGCCCAGTGGTGTCTCCCTGCTATGAGAACATCCTGGACCTTTCTAGGAGCACCTTTAGGGGGCCTTCCCCGGAGCCACCTCCATCCCCACTGCAGGTGCCCACCTACCCACAGCTAACTCTGGAGGTACCACAGGCCCCTGAGGTCCTCAGAAGCCCCGGAGTCCCCCCCAGCCCTTGCCTCCCAGAATCGTACCCCTATGGGAGCCCCCAGGAGAAGAGTTTGGACAAGGCAGGCTCGGAGTCTCCCCATCCTGGCCGCAGGACCGCAGGCAACTCATCCAAGAAGCCCAGCCAGGGGTCAGGGCGGCGACCTGGGGATCCTTGCAGCACACCTCTGCGGGACAGACTGGCGGCCCTGGGGAAGCTGAAGACAGGCCCTGAGGGGGCCCTGGGCCCAGAGAAGAATGGGGTGCCAGCCAGGCCTGGCACCGAAAAGACCCGGGGACCAGGGAAGTCAGGGGAGAGTGCTGGAGACATGGTGCCTCCCATCCACAGGCCACCAGAGCAGCTAGAAGCTAAGGGAGGGATACGGGGGGCAGTGGCCTTGGGCACGAACAGCCTGAAGCAGCAGGAACCCGGACTCATGGGGGATCCCGGGGCCCGAGTCTACTCCTCTCACTCCATGGGGGCCAGGGTGGACCTGGAGCCTGTCTCACCAAGGAGCTGCCTCACCAAAGTGGAGCTGGCCAAGAGCCGGCTGGCAGGGGCCCTGTGCCCCCAGGTACCCCGTACCCCTGCCAAAGTGCCAACCTCAGCCCCAAGCCTGGGCAAGCCCAATAAAAGCCCTCACAGCAGCCCCACCAAGCTCCCTTCCAAGTCACCCACCAAGGTGGTGCCTCGACCTGGGGCTCCCCCAGTCACCAAGGAGTCCCCCAAACCTGACAAAGGGAAGGGCCCTCCCTGGGCAGACTGTGGTAGTACCACGGCCCAGCCCACACCCCTAGTACCTGGCCCCACTGACCCAAGCCAGGGCCCTGAGGGGCTGGCCCCACACTCAGCCATCGAGGAGAAGGTGATGAAGGGCATTGAGGAGAATGTGCTGCGGCTCCAGGGCCAGGAGCGAGCCCCTGGTGCCGAGGTCAAGCACCGCAACACCAGCAGCATCGCCAGCTGGTTTGGCCTTAAGAAGAGCAAGCTGCCAGCGCTGAACCGCCGCACGGAGGCCACCAAGAGCAAGGAGGGGGCTGGCGGGGGCTCCCCGCTCAGGAGGGAAGTCAAGATGGAATCCCGGAAGCTGGAGGCCGAGAGCCTCAACATCTCCAAGCTGATGGCCAAGGCGGAAGACCTGCGTCGGGCACTGGAAGAGGAGAAGGCCTACCTAAGCAGCAGGGCCCGGCCACGGCCTGGTGGCCCAGCCCCAGGGCCTAGCACAGGGTTGGGGCAGGTGCAGGGTCAACTGGCTGGCATGTACCAAGGTGCAGACACCTTCATGCAGCAGCTGCTAAACAGGTGAGGGCCTGGGGTCAGTCAACGGGTGCTTGGGCATGGGGCACTTTTCCCTTTGTAGGCACACCTGGGTCTGGAACTAGGCCTGCCTTTCCTGGGAGCTGGGGCTTTCCAGAGTTCAAAAGGGATAGAAGGCCACCAAAGCAGCTGGGGGGTCAGTGACTTGGCCTGGAGGAAAGATCAGGGGCTTGGCCTCGTTTCTGGCTTCTCATTTGAGAAGAGTTAACAGTCCGCATCTTCCTGGATGGCCTCCATACCAGATGAGGCAGCCTGCATGTGATAAAGTGAAGGCTGGAGCCTACCTATGGGCTGATAAAGGTCTCCTTCAGGAAAGGGACAAGGGGAGTCCTTCCCATCTTGCCTTTTGACACCTGCCACAACAGGAGCTGTGGTTTAAAGAAGGGACCCACCTATCTTGGGGTTGCTCTGTCTGGGCCAGATGAGGCAGAAAGTCTGCAGGAATGGGGCCCCAGGTAGGGGGTGTGGTTTGGACCGCAGGTGTGCTCAGAAGTTCAGCTAGAGCAGGTGGAGTGTGTTGTTCATGGACCAGGATGTGACCGGGTCTGCTAGTCTACCTGGAATCACCATCAAGCAGTCTCTAGGCTTGACTCTGGATGACTTTGGGGGAGTTCCCCCATCTTCTCCCCTGCCCTCTGTTCCTCTTGGGTTCCCTAGGGTCCTTTCCTGTTGCCAGTGTCAAGAAGGGTTGGTGGGAGCAATCACTAGCGACATGTCTCCTTCCCCAGGGGTGGGTGGCAGGAAGTGCCTCCCTAAACCCAGCACCATTGGCGGGTGCAAGGCTGGAATGTCTGGGTAGGTCAGGCTGCCCTCACCTACATCTGTGCTATTGCCCATAGGGTGGATGGCAAGGAGCTGCCACCCAAGAGCTGGCGGGAGCCCAAGCCTGAGTATGGGGATTTCCAGCCAGTGTCTTCTGACCCCAAGAGTCCTTGGCCAGCCTGTGGACCCCGTAATGGCCTGGTGGGCCCTCTTCAGGGCTGCGGAAAACCTCCTGGAAAGGTAAGTTGTTGGGACAGGGACTGGATAGAGGGCCTGGCTCTCTGGCCCTGCCAGGTCTCTTACCCCCTAGAGGGTTCCCCTTCCCCAAGACCATGAGTGCCAGATGCACTCACAGCCTCTAAGGGGAGACTGGAGAGGGGAGAGGGGCTTCCCAGTCTGCAGAGGCTCTCAGATCCATACTCCAGGGCCCTAATCCTCACACTCCCATACATTTACAGCCACATTCCCACCCCCTAGAGGCATGGGGAGGGGTGTGGAGTGGGGAGGAGTGGACTGTGAGGTCTCCTGTACCCCACACAGCCGAGCAGTGAGCCAGGGAGGCGGGAAGAGATGCCCTCGGAGGACAGCCTGGCCGAGCCAGTGCCCACCTCACACTTCACAGGTCAGCAGGGTCTGGGCTAAGGATGGGCCTGTCCCCAACCCCTCTACCCACTTCTTCCTACTTTACTTATTCCTGTCCCCGCAGCAGGTGCCAGGCTTTTTGTGCCATCTTGGTGCCAAGCACCAGGTGGGCACTGGAGCTACACAGGAACAAATTCTTCCCTGCCCTCAGGGTACTTGCCCCACCTACACCCCTTCCCCAAGCCCAGGGCAGGTGGGGATGGTGGACAGGTGCTGTGGAATGAGGCTGTTGGGCCAGGAGGAGTAGGGGCGGAGCCTGGGCTGGGCGGGAGGTGGAGGCAGGCCGGCTACGAGCCCAGCCTCACGCTCTTGATGGACCTTCCCCTCCCCAGCCTGTGGCTCTTTGACTCGAACCTTGGACAGTGGCATTGGGACCTTCCCACCCCCAGACCATGGTAGCAGTGGGACCCCCAGCAAGAATCTTCCTAAGACCAAGCCAGCACGGCTGGATCCCCACCCGGGGTACCCCAGCTCGGCCCCCACCCCTTACCAAAGTCCCCCGCCGCGCCCACACACTGGAGCGGGAGGTGCCAGGCATAGAGGAGCTGCTGGTGAGCGGGCGGCACCCCAGCATGCCAGCCTTCCCTGCACTGCTACCTGCTGCTCCGGGCCACCGGGGCCATGAGACCTGTCCTGATGGTGAGTGTCCAGGTGGGAGGGTGGGATGCCCCTGGGAGCCAGGCAGCTCCATCCACCTTCCCTTTGTTCCTGGACAGATCCCTGTGAAGACCCAGGCCCCACCCCTCCTGTCCAGCTGGCCAAGAACTGGACCTTCCCCAATACTAGGGCAGCTGGCAGCTCCTCGGATCCTTTCATGTGCCCACCCCGACAATTGGAGGGGCTGCCCAGGACCCCCATGGTGAGAATTGCAGCAGGGGAAAGGGAAAGGACTCGGGAGCAGGAGGGAGTGATGTGGGGAGACCAGTTTCTCCAGTGAGGTATGGCCTGTATATCGCACAGTCTCAGCGCTGCACCCTCTGGGGGGAGGACTGCCGGGATGCCCTGTGAGCGGCCCTCCCCCCACCCTCGTTGCACTCCTCTCGTGGGGAAAGGGTTTCTGTCCCTCCCCAGAACCTTGTAGGACTGTTCTCAGTTGTACCTCCAGCCTGCTTCCTCTGAAGTACACTCCACCTTGGGGGGCCCCCTCTGGAGCAGCTCCCCATCGGGTGCACAGACACCCCTCAGAGCTCAGTGCCTCTGAGGCTGGGCCGAAAGGTGGAGAGGAGCTTCCTCCCGAGCTGCCCCTCCTTTCCCAGGCCCTGCCCGTGGACCGGAAGCGAAGCCAGGAGTCCAGCCGCCCATCCCCTATGCCCCAGGGCCCAGCTTTTGGGGGTAGCCGCACCCCCAGCACTTCGGACATGGCTGAGGAAGGCAGAGTGGCCAGCGGAGGCCCCCCAGGGCTGGAGACCTCGGAGTCTCTCAGTGACTCGCTCTACGACTCGCTGTCCTCCTGTGGGAGTCAGGGATGAGGGGCTGCGCCACACCACGGCCCCGCTGGATTTGGGGACCACAGACTGGATCTGCTCTCTTCATGCCCCTGGAGCCAGGGCCCTCCCTGAAGGGACCAAGGAGGCAGGTGGATAAGAAGGTGAAAAGGGAGTCCCTGGCACACCTTACCACCCACTGCTACTGCGGATGAGATGACCATGCTCAGCTCAGGGAGAGACCCCGCCCTTGGTCCCTTCTCTCACCCAGAGTAAGGCTCTTCCTGGAAGGGACTGGGGGTTTAAGGCCACTGTGTCACAGCCCCCCAGCTCCTACTTCAGGCTGAGCCATCTTGTGGTGCTGGGCTTCCTGCCCACCAGCCGTGCCATCTCTGCCCAACTTGGCTGCTCCTCTGCCCTGAAGCCCTCGCAAGGTCCTCCTGGAGGCCCCTGTGCTTGTGGAGTTTGGGGGCCGGGGGACAGGTTGCCTTCTCTCTCTGTCCTGGTCCTCCCTGCTGTCTGGATGGTGCTGCCCTCCCCTGCCCCATGCCTTTGGGGTCTATTCGTCTGTCTTTTTTGTTGTTGTTTTTATATATTGAATCGTCTGGCCCAGCCCCCAGCCCCGCACTGCGGTTAATTTATCTGTTGTTTAAAATGCGGCTGCTCTGCTTCCTGCCTCTGCTTCTGCCGTATCCCTAATAAAATGTGGAGGCCCCCTCCCTGCCCCTGACTCGGCTTGTTGTGTGGGAGGACTCAGGCAGGCCAGGTAGGAGGATACTGCATGGGTGCCAGGTTGAGAGACCCCAGGCACCCTTGTGACACAGCCCCCCAACCAGGGCAACTGGCTAGAGCAGGAGGTAACAGAGGGTTGGGAGGGTAGGGCCTGCTTAGGTCCGGAAGGGTACCTGGGCTCAGAGAGATTCTCCTGGCCCAGGACTTGGGCAGGGCGTGAGGCTGGGCAGCCCCTTGGAGAAGGAGCTGGGGGAGATGGCTGTGGACATGCATTCAGGCCCCACGTGTCCCAGGCGGGATGGGACATGCAGACTCTGAGCAGAGTTGCATCTCTTCTCCAGACCTTGGTTTTCCTCCTCTACAGAAGATTAGAAGGTTAATCCAGACGAGCTGGTCCCATCAGCCAGATTTTCTTCTCAGCATTCTCTTCCTACTCCTTCTCTTAGTTAATATCATCATTGAAGAAATTAACAGGATGGAGAGGATCAAGTCAGATGTCTGGGTTTTTTTTTTTTTAAGTCGGTATCCCATTTTCTTACCTCTGTCTTCTGCTTCCAGGTTCCTATCCCACTGCTTTTATGGGCTTAAGCATAATATCACCAAGCTGTAAATCTCTGCTTCGTGCCAGGTGGGCTTCGAGAGGTCTACCTCCTTCCCACTTTTTATTTCTTGGTTTTTCAAGCCCTCTTCTCTGCTTGAACTTGGTAGATTACCTCATTTCCTAGTTAGAACAGAATTGTTTGCCTGCAGGATATTTCTCCTATTTCCTTTTGGGGAAGGAGTTTGGCATAGCGGGTTTGACATAGGACCTCTTTCAAGCTGAGATCAGAGGGTCCATCCACATTCTTGCCACCAGGGTCTATTCTCTGGTGTTTTCAAATGCAGGGCATCACCTTGGTTTCCAGGGCAATGTGGGCTGACTGACCAGGGCAGGGTAGGTGGCATCATTCACACCTGGCGCCTGGAGGCAGCTCTTGGCTACCAACTGTTCCATGGTGGGAAACCTCCTAAATCTCTCAGCATTCTGCTAAGGGCCCCTGGGCCCAGATGAGCCACCCCACAGCCCACATAATTGTGTGCCCTCCACACAGACCCAATATTTTATCTCAATTCTGTGGAAGAGGATGTGCAGTTGAGTTTAAAGACACTCCTGGGGAATCAATTTCTTGCACTTCAAAGAAAGGTTTGGCTAAAAGACCATTTGATCCTTACTAGGGCAGAACACTGCATATCTCAGTTTGCAACATCTTCCTGCAGAACTCAGGTGAATTCACTGTTTCCTCCAAGAACAGGTAAATGTTTGCCTTTCCAATGTGCGAGACCCATTCTGCTGGGTTTTCTAAACAAAGGGAGACAAAACTGCCAGGCCACCTCCTCCATCCCCCAAAATGGCATCAAGGCATCGGCAAAAGATTATGACAAAGCTTCAGGTTCAATTTCACTGGGCACTTTGCCTTTTGCAGGAAATGTCCCAAAAATGTGAACTCAGGTTTTCTCTGGGTAGCCAGTGGTTTTTTTCTTTTTTCTTCTTTACCCTTTTCTAGATTTTCTACGAATAGTGTGCTTTGTTTTCTTTAAGAAAAAAAAAATTTTTTTTAGAGATGGGGTCTCACTATGTTGCCCAGACTGGTCTCAAACTCCTGGCCTCAAGAGATCCTCCCACCCTGGCCTCTCCAAGTTCTGGGATTACAGTGTGAGCCACTGCATCCAACCTGTTTTGTTTTATCAAAAAAAGTTTTAAAAGAGAAACAATCATTCTCTGCAGCAAACTCTGGATATATACCCTCATTCTATAATCTTGTGTGAGTTACTTCAAGCATATAAATAACTTACTTAAGGCCACATGAATTTGAAGTAAATAAAGGTGAGCATTTCTATGGTCTTGGGAAAAAAATTTTTTTAACTTTTTTTTTTTTTTTGAGACAACATCTCATTCTGTCACCCAGGCTGGAGTGCAACAACGCGATCTTGGCTCACTGCAAGCTCTGCCTCCCAGGTTCACGCCATTCACCTGCCTCAGCCTCCCGAGTAGCTGGGACTACAGGCTCCCACCACCACGCCCGGCTAATTTTTTGTATTTTTAGCAGAGACGGGGTTTCACCATCTTAGCCAGAATGGTCTCGATCTTCTGACCTCGTGATCCACCCTCCTCAGCCTCCCAAAGTGCTGGGATTACAGGCGTGAGCCACTGTGCCTGGCCCCTTAAAAGGTTTTTATTATTAAAGGCATAGAAATTATAGATTATAGATTATAGATTATAAATTATAGATTATATTATATGTTCCTCAGGTACGTTGGCTCATGTCTGTAATCCCAGCACTTTAGGAGGCTGAGGTGGGTGGATCACCTGAGGTCGGGAGCTCGAGACCAGCCTGATCAACATGGAGAAAACCCGTCTCCACTAAAAAATACAAAATTAGCTGGGCGTGATGGCGCATGCCTGTAATCCCAGCTACTTGGGAGGCTGAGACAGGAGAATAGCTTGAACTTGGGAGCTAGAGGTTGCAGTGAGCCGAGATCACACCATTGCACTCCAGCCTGTGCAAGAAATGCAAAACTCCGTCTTAAAAAAAAAAAAAGTATAAGTTCATGGTTTTTAAAAAAGGAATTGAAGTTGAATGTTATAACTAATTATCAGGGAAATGCGAATCAAAACCACAATGAAATACCATCTCACTCTAGTTAGAATAGCTCTTATCAAAAAGACAAAAGAAAACAAGTGTTGGTGAGGATGTAGAGAAAATAGAACCCTTATACACTGTTGGTGGGAATGTAAATTAGTACCTCTATTAAGGAAAACTGTGGAGGTTCCTCAAAAAAAAATTAAAGGTAGAGCTACTATATGATCCAGCAATCCCACCAGTGGGTAAATGGAGGCACTGTTCATAATAGCCAAGACTTGAAGTCAACCTAAATGCCAGCAATGGATGAATGGATAAAATGTGGTATATCTACACAGTAGAATACTATTCAGCAATGAAAAAGAATGATATCCTGTCATTTGAAACACATTATATGAACCTGAACATTATGTTAAGTGAAATAAGTCAGACACAAAGGCAAATACCACATGATCTCACTGAGACATGGAATCTTTAAAAAAAAAAAGAAAGAAAAAGAAAAAGCCAATCTTACGGAAGTATAGAGCAGATCAGTGGTTACCAGAGGCTGTGGAGCCAGTGCAGGAGAGGACGTTGAGGAGAGGTTGTTCGAGGGTACAAAACTAGATAGGAGGAATAAGTTCTGGTGTTTTATTGCACGGTAGGGTGACGATGGTTAACAAGGTATGGTATGTTATTGCAAAATAGAAGAAAGGGTTTTGAATGTTCTCACCCCAAAAAAACGATAAATGCATAATGAGATGGCAGTCCTAAATACCCTGATTTGATCACTATACAATGTATCCATATATGGAAACATCACATTGTATCCCATAAGTACATACAATTATAATGTGTCAAAAATTGAAAAGAGACTGGGTGTGGTGGCTCCCTCCTGTAATCCCAGCACTTTGGGAGGCAGAGGCGGGCAGATCACGAGGTCAGGAGATCGAGACCATCCTGGCTAACATGGTGACACCTCATCTCTACTAAAAATAGAAAAAGTTACCTGGGCGTGGTGGCAGGCGCCTGTAATCCCAGCTACTTGGGAGGCTGAGGCAGGAGAATGGTGTGAACCCGGGAGGCGGAGCTGACAGTGAGCCGAGACCGCGCCACTGCACTCCAGCCTGGATGACAGAGCAAGACTCCGTCTCAAAAAAAAAAAAAAATTGAAAAGAGGCTGGGCACTGTGGCTTACACCTGTAATCCCAGCACTTTGGGAGGCCAAGGTGGGCAGATCACGAGGTCAGGAGATCAAGACCATCCGGGCCAACACAGTGAAACCCCATCTCTACTAAAAATACAAAAATTAGCTGAGCATAGTGACGCACACCTCTAGTCCCAGCTACTTGGGAGGCTGAGGCAGGAGAATCACTTGAACCCAGGAGGCAGAGGTTGCTGTGAGCTGAGATCATGCCACTGCACTCCAGCTTGGTGACCGAGTGAGACTCCGCCTCAAAAAATAAAAATAAATAAATAATTGAAAAGAAATTAGGCCACATGCGGTGGCTCACACCTGTAATCCCAGCACTTTGGGAGGCCAAGGTGGGCGGATCACGAGGTCAGGAGTTTGAGACCACCCTGACCAACATGGTGAAACCCTGTCTCTACTAAAAATAAAAAAAAATAAAAAAAAAAAAATTAGCCAGACGTGTTGGCACATGCCTGTAATCCCAGCTACTCAGGAGACTGAGGCTGAAGAATCACTTGAACCTGGAGGCAGAGGTTGCAGTGAGCCAAGATCATGCCACTGCACTCCAGCCTGGGCAACAGAGTGAGACTCCATATTGGTCTCAAAAAAAAAAAAGAAAGGAAAAGAAACAATGTTATACGAGGGAAATAAAAGGGGCTGCACATGGTGGCTCACACCTGTAATCCCAGCACTTTGGGAAGCCAAGGGAGGAAGATCACTTGCACCCAGGAGTTTGAGACCAGCCTGGGCTACACAGTGAGACTGTGTCTCTACAAAAAAATAAAAAATTAGGCCGGGGGCTGTGGCTCACATCTGTAATCCCAGCACTTTGAGAGGCCAAGGTAGGCAGATCACTTGAGGTCAGGAATTTGAGATCAGCCTGGCCAACCTGGTGAAACCCTGTCTCTACTGAAAATACACAAATTAGCCAGGTGTAGGGCACAGGCCTGTAATCCCAGCTACTTGGGAGGCAGAGATGAGAGAATCGCTTGAACCCAGGAGGCGGAGGTTGCAGTGAGCCGAGATCGCACCACTGCACTCCAGCCTGGGCAACAGAGCAAGACTCTGTTTCAAAAATAAATAAATAATTACCCAGGCATGGTAGTGCACACCTGTAATCCCAGCTACTCAAGAGGCTGAGGTGGGAGGATGGCTTGAGCCTGAGTGATTGGAGGCTGCAGTGAGCAATGATCATGTCACTGCAGTCAGCCTGGGCAACAGAGTGAGACCCTGTCTCAAAAAATAAAGAGTAAAAAATTAGCTAGGCATAGTGGTGTGAGCCTGTAGTCCTACCTACTTGGGAAGCTGAGGTGGGATGATTGCACGAACCCAGGAATTTGAGGCTGTAGTGAGCTATTAGAATCCCACTACATTTCAGCCTAGGCAACAAAGCAAGACCTTGTCTCTAAAATTAAAATAATAAAAAACAGAAAAAAGGAAAATTCCCTTCATACTGTGCCGTCAGTTTCATTCCACAGGCAACCTGAGTTAAGTGGTTATCCTTTCAGATGTTTTTATTTATTTTTATTTATTTATTTTTGGCACAGAGTCTCGTTCTGTCATCCAGGCTGGAGTACAGTGGCAGGATCTCGGCTCAGTGCAACCTCTGCCTCCCAGGTTCAAGTGATTCTCATGCCTCAGCCTCCTAAGTAGCTGGTATTACAGATGTGCACCACCACACCCAACTAATTTTTGTATTTTTAGTAGAGACGGGGGTTTTACTATGTTGCCCAGGCTGGTCTCAAACTCCTGGCCTCATGTGATCTGCCAGTCTTGGCCTCCCAAAGTGCTGGGGTTATAGGCATGAGCCGCTGTTCCTGGCCCCTTTCAGATGTTTTTAAAATCCACATATATGCAAGCATATTTATGTTTACCTTTTATTAGACAACAAGATTATCTTGTAGTTACTGATCTTCTCTTTAGCACTCAGTAATGTATCTTGGAGATTTTTCCAAAACCCATGAATCTCCGCTTTTGTACGTTGTACTTCATTGTATAGACATACCTTATTTATTTGTTTTGTCATGACAACACTGCAGTGAACATTCCATATGTGTCTTTGGCCACTTGTATATTTCCATAAAATAAATTCCTATATTCTCCAGGTATGGTAGCTCATGCTGGTAATTTTAGCACTTTGAAAGGCTGAGGCAGAGAGAACTGCTTGAGGCCAGGAGTTTGAGACCAGCCTGGGCAACAGAGACCCCATCTCTACAAAACCTACAAAAATTAGCCAGATGTGGTGGCACACACCTGTAGTCCTAGCTACTTGGGAGGCTGAGGCAGGAGGATCCCTTCAGCCCAGAAGTTTGAGGCTACAGCAAGCTATGATCCCACCACTGCACTCCAGCCTGAGGAACAGGGTAAGAGCCTGTCTGTAAAATAAATAAATAAATTTCTATAAATGGAATTGCTGAGTCATACAGTATGCTTAGGTTTTTGTTGTTTGTTTGTTGAGACAGGGTTTCACTGTCACCCAGGCTTGCATGCAGTGGTGCCATCTCAGCTCACTACAACCTCCACCTCCCAGGTTCAATTGGCCATCCCACCTCAGCCTCCCCAGGAGCTGGGACCTAGGCATGTACCACCACACCCAGTTAACTTTTGTATTTTTTGTAGAGCCAGGTTTTGCTATGTTGCCCAGGCTGGTCTTGAACTCCTGGGCTCAAGTGATTCACTCGCCTTGGCCTCCCAAAGTGTTGGAATTAGAGGCATGAGCCACCGCACACGGCCTTAACTTTATTTTGTAATAGATATTCATAAGTTGCACTCCCACGAGCCACATACAAGTTGAACTTCTTCCCCATCATTATTATCAAACTTCTTGTTAGCCAGTTTGGTAGAAGAGATCATGTGGGATTTTGTGTCAGTGTCGGGACTGCTTTGGTTTTCACTCAAAGTGAAATGGGGAAGCAGTGGAGACTGATGAGAAGAGACTGTAGAGGGCTGGTACAGAAGCAGGAGCCAGTAAAGAGGCCTCTTCAGGAATCCCAGTGAGAGATGCTGGTGACCTGGACCAAGCGGAGACAGTCAGAATGACAGGATTTGCTGACATAATTGATGTGAAGAAAGAAGAGTCAAGGATAACTCTAAGGGTTTTGAAGCAAATGGAAGGGTGCCATTCACTGATATGGGGAAGACTGGCTAGAGCAGATGTGGGGGAGGGAAGGAAGGTCAGGAGTTAAGTGTTGGCCGTGTTAAATTTGAGATGCCTGTTGGATAACATCCAAGGGAAAATGTGGAGTAAGCAGTTGGTTATAGAAGTCCAGAGTTTAGAAAAGAGGCCTGGCTGGAGACATAAATTAGTAAGTCATCAGCATGTGGGTGTTATTTAAAACCAGAGGACTGGATGAGATCACCAAAGAAGTGAGAAGAGGAAAAGTCTGGGTCCTGACCCCTTGCATACTCCATTCTTTAGAGGTCAGAGGAAACGAGGAGGAAACAGTGAAGGAGGCTGCAGGGTGATCCTGGGAGAATGTGGGGTCTTGGCATGTACGTGAAGAAAATGTTTCAAGAAAGATTAAATAATCAGCTGTCACTTCTGCTGATGTGCAGGCAAAAAGAGGATTGAAAATTGCCTTTTGAGCCAGGCATGGTGGCATGCACCTTTTAGTTCTAGTGCTTTGGGAGGCTGAGGCAGGATGATCACTTGAGCCCAGGAGGTTGAGGCTGCAGGGAGCTATGATTGTGCCACTTCATTCCTGGGTGGATGACAGAGTGACACCCTGTCTCAAAGAAAAAAAAAAAAAAAATTGCCATTTGGATTTAGCAGCACAGAGGTCACTGGTGACCTTAACAGGAACAGTGATGGAAGTGAAAGCTGCTTTGAGTAGGTCAAGAGCAAATGGGAAAGGAAGAACTGGAGTATAGACAGCTCTTTTTTAGCATTGTGGCCCATCCCTATAGTCCCAGCTACTCAGGAGGCTGAGGAGGGAGGATCATTGAGCCCAGGAATTCGAGGCAGCAGTGAGCTATGATCGCACCACTGCACTCTCCAGCCTGGGCGACAAAGCGAGACTCTGTCTCTAAAAAAATAAAAATAAATAATTTAAGAAATAGAAAATTCCTAGGCCGGGTGCAGTGGCTCATGCCTATAATCTCAGCACTTTGGGAGGCCGAGGCAGGAGGATCACGAGGTCAGGAGATCAAGACCATCCTGGCTAACGCGGTAAAACCTCGTCTCTACTAAAAATATAAAAAATTAGCTGGGCGTGGTGGCGGGTGCCTGTAGTCCCAGCTACTCAGGAGGCTGAGGCAGGAGAACAGCGTGAACCCGGGAGGCAGAGGTTGCAGCGAGCGGAGATCGCGCCACTGCACTCCAGCCTGGGCAACAGAGTGAGACTCTGTCTCAAAAAAAAAAAAAAAATTATTTTAAGATATAGGGAAGAAAAAGGCACACGCCTATAAGTCCCCCACCAGCTACTCAGGAAGCTGAAGTGGGAGAATCTCCTGAGTTTAAGAGTTCGAGGTTTGAAGCCATCCTGATCTTGTTTTCCCTGGACATTGTCATTTCATTTTCTTTTCTCTTTTCTTCTTTTCTTTTTTCTTTTCTTTTCTTCTTTTCTCTTCTCTTCTCTTCTCTTCTCTTCTCTTTTCTCTCTTCTCTTCTCTTCTCTTCTCTTCTCTTCTTTTGTTTATTGAGATGGAGCCTCGCTGTGTTGCCCAGGCTGGAGTGCAGTGGCACGATCTCAGCTCACTGCAACCTCCACCTCCTGAGTTCAAGCAATTGTCGTGCCTCAGCCTCCTGAGTAGCTGGGATTACAGGCACGTGCCACCACGTGTGGCTAATTTTTGTATTTTTAGTAGAGACGGGGTTTCACCATGTTGGCCAGGCTGGTCTTGAACTCCTGACCTCAGGTGATTCATCCGCCTCAGCCTCCCAAGGTGCTTGGATTATAGGCGTGACCCACTGCGCCCAGCCTAGACACCTTCTTTAGGGAAAAATGAGTAGAAGAGAATGGGAGAGGAGATTGGGTCAAGAAATTAGACTTTTAACATTTTAAAGTTTTTATTTTTGAAACTATTTCATACACAAATGTTTCAAATACAGTACAAAGTTTTTTTTCCTCTCCTAAACTATCTTTATTTATTTATTTATTTATTTATTTATTTAATTTATTTATTTTGAGACGGAGTCTCGCTCTGTCCCCCAGGCTGGAGTGCAACGGCGCGATCTCAGCTCACTGCAAGCTCTGCCTCCCGGATTCACGTCATTCTCCTGCCTCAGCCTCCTGTATTTATTTATTTTTTTAACAGAGTCTTACTCTGTCACCTAGGCTGGAGTGCAGTGGCGTGATCTCGGCTCACTGAAACCTCCGCCTGCTTGGGTTCAAGTGATTCTCCTACCTTAGCCTCTTGAGTAGCTGGGATTACAGGCGCCTGCCACCACGCCTGGTCTTTTGCCTAAACTATTTACGAGTAGGTTGCTAACATGATGTTTTATCACCCCAAACACTTCAGGTTTGTTTACTACAAACAAGGAAACTTATCTTCCCCAAAACCGTACCACCATCAAAATCAGAAATTCATATTGATAAAAAACTTACCTACTCCTCAGACCACAGTCAACTTTCACTAATTGTCAGAATAATGTCCTTTCTAGTTAAAGTCACACATTGCATTCAGTTGTCATGTTTATTTAGTCTCCTTCAATCTGGAACAATTCCTCAGTCCTTCCTAACTTACAGGACCTTGAAATTTTGGAAGATTACAGACATTGATATTGATTTGTCTCATTATGAAGAATGCTCATTTTCATTACTTGCTGTCTGGTAGGTCTCTCCATCACACATTTACTACTTTTCCCTTTATAATGAATAATTACGCTGTAGGTAGGTACTCTGAAACTACATAAATATTTACGTTTTATTTAAGTTTTTATGTGTTCATTTATTTAAACCAGTATAGAATTATGGTTTATTATTTTGTTCGGTGGTTTATATTCTCAAACTGTCCATGATTTGACCAGTGGGAGCCCCTTCAAACTGGCTTCTGTGTCTTTTTGACAAATCCTCATCATTCTTCAAGGATACTTACTTTCTGTCATAACATGCTCGAGATTCATCTTGGATTTTCCCTAACCCAGCACTGGAATCAAGCATTTTTCCGAAGAGCTCTGTTTTATTTGTGTGGGGAGTATTTAGAAACAAAGATCTGGAGGCTGGGTATGCTCATCGCTGTTGGAGTGTTGTTGCTCCCAGGCTCTAAGGGTGGGTTTCTTCAACACAGGAAAAGTTAGCCAGACAGGCCCAGTGGCACATGCTTGTAGTCCCAGCTAGTTGGGAGACTGAGACAGGAGGATCACTTGAGCCTAGGAGTCAAGTTCAGCCGGGGCTGCATAGTGAGACCCCCATCTCTAAAATTAAAAAAAAAAAAAGAAATAAAGCATATTCTTATACTTACCAGAATGATAAAACAGAGAAAATCTGGGGCCGGGTACAGTGGCTCACGCCTGTAATCCCAGCAGTTTGGGAGGCCGAGGCGGGCAGATCACAAGGTAAGAGACTGAGACCATCCTGGCCAACATGGTGAAACCCCATCTCTACTAAAAATACAAAAATTAGATGGGCGTGGTGGCACATGCCTGTAGTCCCAGCTACGGGAGGCTGAGGCAGGGAGAATCGCTTGAACCCAGGAGGCAGAGGTTGCAGTGAGCCGAGATCATGCCACTGCCACTCCCAGCCTGGCAAACAGAGTGAGACTCCATCTCTCTATAAAGAAAGGAGAGGAGAGTACATGTATTGTTATGGGATGTGTTTGTATGTGTATGTTATGGGTAGGAGTATATGTATGTTGTAGTTGGGTATGTATTGAGGAGTAGTGTGTTGAGGGGAGGAGAGGGGAGGGAAAGAGGAGGTGAGAGGGAGGGGAGAGGGGAGGGAGGAGGGAGGGGGGAAGAGGGGAGGAGAGGGGAGGGAGAGGAGGGGAGAGGAGGAGAGGGAGGGGGGAGAGGGAGGGAGGAGAGGGTGTGGGGAAAGGAAGAGAAAGAAAGGAAGAAAGAAAGAAAATCTCATGACGCAGGAAAGAGAAGAGGGAATTGTTGGACTCCAGTGCATAAGTGGCTTTCAATAGCATTCATATGTACAGGAAGGAGGAAGGCACAGAAGCAGGTAGTTGGGTATATGTGATGTGTCTAACTATAGAAGTTCTCTCCTGGGTGCTTTTATTTTCTCAAGGAAATATTCAAGATCATCAGCTAAGAAAGATGGCAGGAGAAGATGTTGGAGGCTTGAGAAGACAGGAGAACACATGAGTATTCATCTGGGAGCTCAAAAGAGTGAATGGACTGGGAAATGTAGTACGGATTACCAGGCAGCTTGAAGGGTCCACCTTAGGTAATTAAGAATTTAAAGGGAGACTGATTAACATTAACGTATTGGTTTTCTTCTCCAGTCCATGCTTCCCATGCAGTGAGTTGAATTAGCCAGGGGTGCAAGAAAGGAGAGGGAAAGAAGCAAAGGAATTGAAGGTATATGCAGGGGAGTGATTCTATTTTTTTTGCAGGGGGCGGGGGGAGTCAGTGTCTTGCTCTGTCACTCAGGTTGAAGTGCAGTGGAGAGATCACAGCTCACTGCAGCCTCAAATTCCTGGGCTCAAGGGATCCTCCTGCCTCAGCCTCCTGAGTAGCTGGGATTACAGGTGTGACTGTGGTCTTTCAATTGGATAAAAAGGGAAAAAGGAACAGTAGAAGAGGGAAGTATGGGGGAATAGGGACAGCAGATTGTAGGTCCTGGTGGGATCAAAGGAATTTTGCAGGCAGAGTACTAGTGGGCATGAGTTGGAAAGATGTTGGGAAGAAATGAGGTGGTGGTCACGGGATGAGCTGTATGACATTGAGAGAATGGGAATGGGAATGGGGTGTTATGGGTTGAATTGTGTCCCTATCCCCCTAAGATGTGGAGGCCTACCCCCAGTATCTCAGAATGTGACCTTATCTGGAAATAGGGTCAAGTTAAAATGAGGTCATTCAGGTGGGCCCTACTCCTATTTTGACTGGTGTCCTTATAAAAAGGAGGAACTTGAAGCCAGATGGACAAGCACACAGGGAGACACCATGTACATTAGTCCATTCTCATGCTGCTAATAAATACATGCCCTAGACTGGGTAATTTATCAAGGAAAGAGGTTTAATTGACTCACAGTTAAGCATGGCTGGGGAGGCCTCAGGGAACTTACAATCATGGTGGAAGGGGAAGCAAACATGTCCTTCACATGGCGGTAGAAGAAGTGCTGAGCAAAAGTGGGGAATGCCCCTTATAAAACCATCAGATCTCGTGAGAACTCACTCACTGTCACAAGAATAACATGAGGCTACCCACCCCCATAATTAAATTACCTCCCACTGGGTCCCTCCCACAACACATGGGGATTATGGAAACTACAATTAAAGTTGAAATCTGGGTGGGGACATGGCCAAACCATATCACCATGTGAAGATGAAAGCAGAGGTCAGGGTGATGCATCCATGAGCCAAGGAACCCCAAGCATTGCCAGCAAACCCAAGCATTGCCAGCAACCTCCAGAAGCTGGGTGAGAGGCACAGACAGGTTCTGTCTCACAGCCTCAGAAGGAACTAACACTGACATCACCTTGATCTCGGACTTCCATCCTCCAGAAGAAGGCTACATTTCTGTGACAATATATTTCTGCTGTCTAAGCCATCCAGTCTGTGGTACTTTGATGACAGCCCTAGCAAACTAATACAGAGGAGTTGCAGTTATCAGTAATGACAAGGAGCAGGGTGTGGCCATGAGAGGTCATTGGAGGAGAGGAGATCATGGAAGTGAGAGGCCAGTGTATGGGGAAGATGTATCTACGTGAATATTGAAATCTCTAAGGACCTGGTGCAGTGGCTCACGATTGGAATCCCAGCACTTTTGGAAGCTGAGAGGGAGGATTACTTGAGCCCAAAAGCTCAAGACCAGCCTGGGCAACATGGTGAAACCCTGTCTCTACAAAAAAATACAAAAATCAGCCTGGCGTGGTGGCACATGCCTGTAGTCCCAACTACTCAGGAGGCTGATGGGAGGATTGCTTGAGCCTGGGCGGTTGAGGCTGCAGTGAGCCGAGATCGCAGTGCTGCACTCCAGCCTGGGAGACAGAGCGAGACCCTGTCTCAAAAACAACAACAGGCCAGTGCGGTGGCTCACGCCTGTAATCCCAGCACTTTGGGAGGCCAGGGCGTGTGGATTACCTGAGGTCAGGAGTTCGAGACCAGCCTGACCAACATGGTGAAACCTCATCTCTACTAAAAATACAAAAAGTAGCTGGGCGTAGTGGCGCGCACCTGTAATCCCAGCTTTTGGGGAGGCTGAGGCAGGAGAACTGCTTGAACCCAGGAGGCGGAGGTTGCAGTGAGCCAAGATTCTGCCATTGGACTGCAGCCTGGGATATAAGACCAAAACTCTGTTTCAAAACAACAACAACAACAACAAACCAAAATCTAACCAAACAAACAAAAATAAATCTCTAAGAATTAGGGCAGAAATCACGTCAGGGAGAATGACAGTGAGGTAGGAATGAAACCTTCAAGAAATACGGAAGTAGCCCAGGGATTGGTAGGTGCGTGCAAAGAGGGAGGCAGCGTCCAACAACCTGAGACTCAGAGCTGAGGGATTTTAGGGAAGAAGGTTCTGAAAACAGCACTGAAGAGCAAGGAGGGAGCCTTGAGGCACAAAGGTGAGGCAGGGAAAGCTGCACCCACCTGAGGGGATTGCAGGGAGGGCCGTGTCCTCCAGGGGGAGCCGGGAACCTGCTGCCTCGGAAGGCAAAGGGAACACTGGGTGAAGATCCAGACGGGGAGTTTTAGGGATGAAAGGCTGTGAATTCCAGAGGGCCCAGTGGAAGGGCTTCGGGAGTTGGGAACAGACTTGGGAATGTGCAGAGCAGTTTAAGGATTAGAGTATGTGAGATGAGGGGTCATCACACATCGATGGAGGACCTACAAAATATGATGGCCATTGTCTATCAGTTTACCATATGGGGCCCTCACTTTCATTCTATATCTCTGTACCATTTTAATTTCACACCGTGTGGATGGGGAAGTGGTGAAGATATGGGATGGTCACTGCAGACAGTGGAGAGGGGCCAGGGTAAGGACAAATCAAGGGTTTTCAAAAGAGGTTGGAGCCCAGTGGAGGCTGAAGTCCAGGCATCTCCTTAGCACCAGACTGCAGGAAAGTCCAACTTCTGTGGTTGCTGCTGCTTCTCCCAGCAGGGTACAAAGGCCTGGTTCTAGGACTAGAGAAGGAAGATTGTGGGATTAATCCAAGGTCGGGCTTTGCCCATGAGGGAATTGGCGAGAGGCTAAGTGGAGTGACCCAGAGCCTCCAGCTCGAGTAATACTAATAATAATATCTAGGCGCAAACGCATATATAATATTTACAATGTGCCAGGCACTGTGCTAAGCACTTTATACAGATTAAGTCCATTAATCCTCACCACAATGTTTTTGGGTAGGTATTATTGTTATTTGTTTTACTAGAAGAAAGTGAGGATCAGAGAACTTAAGTAACTTTCCCAATGTCAAAGCTTGTCTATGGAAGAGCTGTGAGACAAGCCCAGACAGCTTAGCCCCAGAGTCTGCATTCAAAATCACAACACAAGTCAGGTGCTGTGGCTCATGCCTGAAATCCTAGCACTTTGGGAGGCCGAGGCAAGAGGATCACTTGAGCCCAGAAGTTTGAGACTAGCCTGTGCAACATGGTAAAACCCCATCTCTACTAAAAATATAAAAATTAGCCAAGTGTGGTGGCAGGCGCCTGTAATCCCAGCTACTCGGGAGGCTGAGGCAGGAGAATCACTTGAACCCGGGAGATGGAGGTTGCAGTGAGCTGAGATCATGCCAGCCATTGCACTCCAAACTGAGTGACAGAGTGAGACTCCATCTCAAAAAAAAAGAAAGGAAGCAAGGTCAAGTGGAGGAATTAAGGGGCAGGACTGGGCTTGTAATGCAACCAGTGTAGGTGAGGAGGGGGCAGAGGAAGTGAGAACTGAATAACGTGGCTGTGGCCTGAGAGTAGGAGAGCAGATGATGAAATGGGGCTGGGGCAGATGAGTGTCACTGCAGGAGACCAAGAAGCTGGATGGGGGAGGGTCAGCCACAGGAGCCCTGGGGCATCCCAAGTGACATGAACGAGGAGGGAGAGGACACTTGGATACAGGTCTGATAAATGCAGAGAACAGTTCATGCGAGAGATTGAGCAGGCAGGCCCAGTCAGGTGGCAAATGCCATCAAGAAATCAGGTTTTTCCCGCTGACTCGGGAAGCCAAGAAGATAGCATTGGGGGCCGTCTCTAAGGCGGGAGCGTTCCCAGGAATTTTTTTTTAAATAACAAATATAAGTTTGCCACATATGTTGTTTTCAATTCCTTCAACTTAAAAAAATACATATTGTTGGCGAGATGCGGTGGTTCACACCTGTAATCCCAGCACTTTGGGAGGCTGAGGTGAGCAGATCACTTGAGGCCAGGAGTCAAGAGACCAGCCTGTGCAACATGGTGAAACATGTAGCCACCAGATGGTGCAACCGAGGCAGCGCCCATCCGAGAAGTTTGCAGGCCTGAACTGCCACCCTGTGGTGGGAAGAGGAAATATCCAGAGTACCTTCGTTTCACCCTTTGTGACCAATGCACCAAATCCTGACCACAGTCTCCCTAGCCCACTGCAGGTCTTGGACAAAGTACAGATAATACAAATATATGGGCTTGACGGAAAGAAACTCTTCCCTGGCCTTATCTGTTTCTCCTGGAAGTAACCCTGCCAGTCCTTCCCACAACCTGGCATGGGGGGCGGGGACACTTATCCTACACTCAGCCCCAAGGTACTGAGCACTGGCAAGGGAGCAGGATGCATGGTGAGCCTTGTCTGACTTTCCCACCCTGGCCTTCCTGAAGTCAGGACGCACTTCGGGTGACCTCCCTCCCCATGCTGTGCCTCCACTTTCAGGCCTTCATTTTCTCATCCAACCATGTTGTTAATCCGCAAACCTTCACACCAAGTAGGTGTGAAACGCTGAGCCAGAGAGCAGGAATTCAGAGGTGAATGTGGCTCCCAGTTCCAGTGGGTGATGCCAACAGCCCCAGGTTATTCCAGCTGTGCTGTGATGGAGGAAGGCCCCAGAAGAGGCTCCTCTAACAGTCTTGAGGGCTTGCAGGAGACTTCCTAGATGAGGTGACATCAAAACTAAGACCTGTGGCCGAGTGAGGTGACTCACACCTATAATCCCAGGACTTTGGGAGGCCAAGGCGGGTGGATCACTTGAAGTCAGCAGCTCGAGACCAGCCTGGCCAACATGGTGAAACTCCGTCTCTACTAAAATACAAAATTAGGCGTGGTGGCAGACGCCTGTAATACCAGCTACTCAGGAGGCTGAGGCAGAAGAACTGCTTGAACCCGGGAGGCAGTGGTTGCAGTGAGCCTAGATTGCACCACTGCACTCTAGCCTGGGTGACAGAATGAGACTGTCTAAAAAAAAAATACAACACAAAACCCCACAAAACAACCTAAGATCTGCAGGGTGGGCACGACTGACCTAGGCAGAGAGAGTGGAGTGAGAGTTCTAGGCAGATAACGAAAACGCCAATCAATGTGTAACAGCAAGGGATCTAGTGGAATATTCTAGCATAAAATGAGTCTCATGGCTGAGGCACTGAAAGATGAGAGGACAGAGGTAAACCAGAGCCTGGGAAGTATGATGAGAAGTTTGGATTTTGCCTAAAGAGCAAAGATAAGCCATTGAAAAGTTCAGCGTAGAAAGGTCATTCTAGAAGTAGTGCAGTGGGTTGGGGGGACTGCGGTCAGGATTTGGTGCATTGCTCACAAAGGGTGAAAGAATGGCACTCTGCATATTTCGTCTTCTCGCCACAGAGTGGCATTTCAGGCCTGCAAACCTCTCAGATGGACTGCAGAAATCCAAGGCTGGTGAGGATGCTGGGACAATCATCCAGGTGAGATTCAGTGGGGCCTAAACCTAGGCAGTGGCGGAGGAGATGGAGAACCGTGGAATAAGTTTCCACACACTCAAGTGGTGAGGTGCCTGGGTTCCTGATGGAGCCTTTGAGATCCATCTAAGTTGTTGTATGTGTCTGTGGTTCATTCCTTTTATTGCAGAGTAGTATTCCATTGTATGGTATATACCAGTTTGTTCATTCATTCACATATTGAAGAATATTTGGGTTTGTTCTAGTTGTAGGCTATTAAAATAAAGCCTCTCTGAACTTCTATGTACAGGTTTCTTTTTCTTTTAGACGGAATCTCACTCTGTCGCCCAGGCTGGAGTGAAGTGACACAATCTTGACTCACTGCAACCTCCGCCCCCTGGGTTCAAGTGATTCTCCTGCCTCAGCCTCCCAAGTAGCTGGGATTACAGGTACCCACCACCAAATCCGGCTAATTTTTACGCGTTTATTAGAGACAGGGTTTCACCCTGTTGGCCAGGCTGGTCTTAAACTCCTGACCTCAAGTGACCCGCCCGCCTCGGCCTCCCAAAGTGCTGGGATTACAGGCATGCCGCGCCTGGCCTCATGTAGAGGTTTCTGTATGAACACAAATTTTTATTTCTCTAGGGTAAATACCCAGCAGTACAATTGCTGGGTTGTGTGGTTAATATGTTTAATTTTAAAAGAAGAACCTGCCAAATTGTTTTCCAGAAAGTCTGTACCATGTTATCTTACCACCAGGGACATACAATAGATCCAGCTGCTCCACATTCACAGGAGCACTCAGTATCATTGTGTCCGGAATTGGTGGGTTCTTGGTCTCGCTGACTTCAAGAATGAAGCCCAGACCCTCGCGTTGAGTGTTACAGTTCTTAAAGATAGTGTGTCCGTAGTTTGTGCTTGGAACTTCTTGCTGGTGGGTTCGTGGACTTGCTAACAGGAATGAAGCTACAGACCTTCGTGGTGTTACAGCTCTTAAAGGCAGCTGGACCCAAAGATCGAGCAGCAGCAAGATTTTTTGTAAAGAGCAAAGGAACAAAGCCTCCAGGGTGCGGAAGACAACCCAACCGAGTTGCTGCTGGCGAGCGCTGGCAGCCTGGTTTTATTGTCGTCTGGCCCCACCCACATCCTGCTGATTGGTCCATTTTACAGAGAGCTGATTGAACTGTTTTGACAGTGTGCTGATTGGTGCCTTTATAATACTTTAGCTAGACACAGAATGCTAGACAGAAAAGTTCTCCAAGTCCCCACTAGGTTAGCTAGATACAGAGTACAGATTGGTGTATTTACAAACCTTGAGCTAGACACAGAGTGCTGATTGGTGCATTTACAATCCTCTAGCTAGACACAGAGTGCTGATTGGTGTATTTACAATCCCTTAGCTAGACATAAAGGTTCTCCAAGTCCCCACTAGACTCAGGAGCCCAGCTGGCTTCACCTGGTGGATTCCGCACTGGGGCCGCAGGCCGACCTGCCTGCTAGTCCTGCGCAGTGCACCGATACTCCTCAGCCCCTGGGCGGTTGATGGGACCAAGCACCGCGGAGCAGGGGGCGGCGCTTGTCGGGGAGGCTGGGGCCGCGCGGGAGCCTACTGCGGAGGGGAGGGGTTTGGGGCATGACGGGCTGCAGGTCCCGAGCCCTGCCCCGCCAGGCGGCAGCTGAGGCCCGGCGAGGACTCGAGCGCAGTGCTGGCTGGCCGGCACTGCTGGGGGACCCGCCGCACCCTCTTCTGCTGCTGGCCCGGATGCTAAGCCCCTCACTGCCCTGGGCCGGTGGTGCCGGCCAGCCGCTCCGTGTGCGGGGCCCGCGCCCGCGCCCG
>NW_016811706.1:387181-428871 GCF_001698545.2 Rhinopithecus bieti
AAAAAAAAAAAAAAAAAAAAAAAAAAGTCACTAGGGGTGTGCTTCCAAAGACTCATTTTAACAATCCTAAATCTCACGGGTGGGATCCAGAACCCTCACTCCAGGCGCTCCACAAGCCCAACTGAGTATTTTGATGCAAATCTCAGACTTCATAGTAATTCATCTATACATATCTCAGTATGCATCTTTATTTTGTATTTTTATTTTTGAGATGGAGTCTCGCTCTGTCGCCCAGTCTGGAGTGTAGTGGCGAGATCTCAGCTCGCTGCAACCACTGCTTCCAGGTTCAAGTGATTCTCCTGCCTCAGCCTCCCGAGTAGCTGGGACTACAGGCGCCCACCAGCACGCCTGGCTCATTTTTGTACTTTTAGTACAGACCAGGTTTCACCATGTTGGCCAGGCTGGTCTCAAACTCCTGACTTCAGGTGATCCGCCTGCCTTGGCCTCCCAAAGTGCTGGGATTGCAGGCGTGAGCCACCGCGCCCCGCCAGTATCCATCTTTTTTTTTTTTTTTTTTTTTTTGAGACGGAGTCTCGCTCTGTCGCCCGGGCTGGAGTGCATTGGCCGGATCTCAGCTCACTGCAAGCTCCGCCTCCCGGGTTTACACCATTCTTCTGCCTCAGCCTCCCAAGTAGCTGGTACTACAAGCACCCGCCACCTCGCCCAGCTAGTTTTTTGTATTTTTTAGTAGAGACGAGCTTTCACCGTGTTAGCCAGGATGGTCTCGATCTCCTGACCTCGTGATCCGCCCGTCTCGGCCTCCCAAAGTGCTGGGATTACAGGCTTGAACCACCGTGCCCGGCAGTATGCATCTTTAAAAGATAACTTTTGAAGAATGCAATCATAACATTATTAGCATTATGCATTAATAATATTTCTTTATCATGTAGTCAGTGTTTCAGTTGTTATCTATTGCTGTATAACACGGTAGTTTAAAACAACAATAAATTGCTCACAGTTTCTGTGGGCCAGGCATTCAGAAACAGGTTGGTAGATTGGTGAGGCAGTTCCAGCTCAGTGTCTCATGAAACTGCAGTCACCTGAAAGTTTGAAACTGGAGGATCTGCTTTCATGGTGGCTCCTTCCCATTGGCTGGCAAGTTGGTGCTGGCTGTGGGCAGGGGGCTCCAGTCTTCACTTTGAGGCTCTCCACACAAGGCGGCTTGAATGGCCTCAGAACCTGTACTTAGTTTCACTCAGAGCAAGTGATTCAAGGAGCCAAGGAGGAAGCTGCAATTCCTCTGAAGATCTGGCCTCAGAAGACACACAGGCTTCTGCGGTGTTCTTTTGGTCATGCGTGCCAGCCTGCCTCAATGTGGAAAACTCTACCAGGGCACACCAAGGTGAGGATCCTTGGGGGCCATCTTGGAGAATGTAAATCGGGGTTCAAATTGCTCCAATTGTCTCCCTTTTTCCTTTTCTTTCACACTTGGGTTTTTTGTTTACTTTTGTTTTTGTTTGAGACGAAGTCTCCCTTTGTCGCCCAGGCTGGAGTGCAGTGGTGCAATCTCAGCTCACTACAACCTCCCCTTCCCAGGTTCAAGCGATTCTCCCACCTCTGCCTCCTGAGTAGCTAGGATTACAGGTGCCCACCACCATGCCCAGCTAATTTTTGTATTTTTAGTAGAGACAGAGTTTCACCGTGTTGATCCGGCTTATGTCGAACTCCTGACCTCAAGTGATCCACCGGCCTCAGTCAGTCACCCAAAGTGCTGGGATTACAGGCGTGAGCCACTGCACCCTGCTACACTTCGTTTATTTGAATCAGGATTCAAACAAGATCACATCATTGATTGCATTTTCTTGATATGGCTTATAAGTCTCTTAATGTCTAGGTTTCCTTCCCTCTCTTTTTGGATTTGTTCTTTGCCATATTTTTTGAAAAAAGAAACCAGTTGTTTGAACTTAAAGTTTTCTTTCTATTATTGACAGATAAAACCATGTATGTGTCCAACATCTTTTAAAGTGTATACACATTGTGGCATCATGAAATCTAGCGAACTGACGTATGTATTATTACCTCACATAGAACTTAATATGATTCAGATTCAATTTTTTCCCCAGGCTGGAGTGCAGCAATGCGTTTATGGCTCCTTACAGCCTCAACCTCCCAGGCTCAACTGATTCTCCCACCTCAGCCTCCAAAGTAGCTGAGACCACAGGTGTATTTTTGTATTTTTTTTTTGTAGAGATGGGGTTTTGCCATGTTGCCCAGGCTGGTCTGGAACTCCTGGACTCAAGCAGTTCACCCACTTCAGCCTCCCAAAGTGCTGGACTTACAGGCGTGAGCCATTGTGCCCAGGCCAGATTCAATTTTTTTTTCTTTTTTGTTAAGAAAACCTCATTAGTAGGCTGGGCGCAGTGGCTCACGCCTGTAAATCCCAGCACACTGGGAGGCCGAGGTGGGCGGATCACTTGAGGTCAGGAGTTCAAGACCAGCCTGGCCAATATGATGAAACCCCATCTCTATTAAAAATAAAAAAATTAGCTGGGCGTGGTGGCAGGTGCCTATAATCCCAGCTACTCGGGAGGCTGAGGCAGGAGAATCACTTGAACCTGTGAGGCAGAGGTTGCAGTGAGCCAAGATCATGCCACTGCACTCCAGCCTGAACAACAGAGTGAGACATCTCAAAAAAACAGAAACAAAAAAAAACACACTTCATTGGTAGTGTTTACTTCCATCAGGAGGTATGTGATGTCAGGTTGTCTGTCTCAATATGATGTTAGTGGCCATTTTTTTTTTTTTTTTTTTGAGACAAAGTCTCACTCTGTCGCCTAAAGTGCAGTGGCATGATCTCAGCTTACTGCAACCTCTGCCTCCTGGGTCGAAGCAGTCCTCCTGCCTCAGCCTCCTGAATAGCTGGGATTACAGGGGCGTGCCACCACGACCAGCTAATTTTTGTATTTTTAGTAGATGGGGTGTCACCAGGTTGGTGAGGCTAGTCTTGAACTCTGGACCTTGTGATCCACCCCCCTCTGCCTCCCAAAATGCTGGGATGACAGGCTTGAGCTGCTATGCCCAGAATTAGTGGCTCTTTTTTTTTTTATTTTTATTTGTTTGTTTTTTGAGAAGGAGTCTTGCCCTGTTGCCCAGGCTGGAGTGCAGTGGCGCAATCTCCACTTACTGCAATCTCTGCCTCCCAGGTTCACGCCATTCTCCTGCCTCAGCCTCCCGAGTAGCTGGGACTACAGGCGCCCGCCACCACTCCTGGCTAATTTTTTGTATTTTTTAATAGAGATGGGGTTTCACCGTGTTAGCCAGGATGGTCTCGATCGCCTGACCTCGTGATCCCCCCACCTCGGCCTCCCAAAGTGCTGGGATTACAGGCGTGAGCCACCGCGCCCGGCCCAGTGTCCCTTCTTATATTATCATTACCTACCTTCATTATCAAAGTTTTTTGTTTGTTTGTTTTGTTTTGTTTTTTTTGAGACAGAGTTGTGCTCTTGTTGCCCAGACTGGAGTGCAATGGCGCGATCTCAGCTCACCACAATCTCCACCTCCCGGGTTCAAGCGATTCTCTTGCTTCAGCCTCCGGAGTAGCTGGGATTACAGGCATGCACCACCTTGCCTGGCTAATTTTGTATTTTTAGGTTTCTCCATGTTGGTCAGACTGGTCTCAAACTCCCGACCTCAGGTGATCCGCCCGCCTGGGGTCTCCCATATTGTTGGGATTACAGGTGTGAGCCACTGTGCCCAGCTTCATCAGTGGTTTGATGCAACAGTGCCTCATACCAGGTCTTCAGTAACTGTTGACTTACCCCCTCCATTTCCTACTAGTTTCCTCCAAGTTTCCTAGTCAGCAAAATCTGTTTTTGCAGCTCCTTCCTTGCACTCCCCGTGCTGGAGCGTACTCCTGTCTTTTCTCGTGCGAATCCCTTGATCAGAAACATCCACTACCACTGCCTTTCTTAATCTCTTCACTTGCCTCACTTTGACTCAAACTTTGAGATTTAGACTTGGCTGAGGTGTCATCTCCAAAACGCTTTCTCTGACCCATCAGACCAGGCTGTGTCTCCTGCTGTTGTCTCATGACGCACTATGCTTAACTCCTATTCACATGTAATGGTCACATGTGGCTCTCCAGCGCCGCTCAGTGGTGAAGGACTACAAAGCAGGAACTGTCTTCTACATCTTTATCCCCAGCTTGAACATAACGGATTCCCTCATCTGTTCACCATGCTTAGAAAGAACATACTGTTTCTTGGCCAGGCGCGGTAGCTCATGCCTGTAATCCCAGCACTTTGGGAGGCCCAAGTGGGCAGATCACTTGAGGGGAGATCACTTGAGGTCAGGAGTTTGAGACCAGCCTGAGCAACATGGGGAAACCCCCTTTCTACTAAAAATATGAAAATTAGCTGGGCCTGGTGGCATGCACTGTAATCTCAGCTACTGTACAGGCTGAGGCAGAATTGCTTGAACCTAGGAGGTGGAGGTTGCAGTGAGCCAAGATCGCGCCACTGCACTCCTTCCTGGACCACAAAGTGAGATTCCATCTCAAAAAAACAAAAAAACAAAAAACAAAAAACAAAAAACCATACTGTTTCTTCTTTCAACCCAGAGGACCTTCCACTTTTGCCACCCACTAGGGTCTTCCTTGGTCTAGTTTTGGCCTGCAGGTCTGCTATACATGGAAAGAGCTGCTCTTTGTTACCCTCTTCCATTTAATTGGTAATTGGTGGGCTGGCTGGGGGAAAAAAGACTAAAGGTCGCTCACTCTTCTACGTTTCTTTGGTTCAAAGATTTGGGGTGGGGATATTTTGTTCAAACCCCTTCACAATGCCCCTTTCCACCTTTGGCCAGAGCCATAGCCAGGATGCAGGTCAGGGTGGAAAAGGTGACTCCAGTGCAGCAGGACTAACCTTAATGCTGCTTACATAGGTAAACAGTGAAGGGTAGGGACTCTGGAGACAGTGCGCCTAGATTCCTTCTGGACACACATCTGCCAGTCACTGCCTGCCGGCATGACCCTGGAAATAACTGGCGGTTATGTAGTAAATACACCATCTTCTTAAATTATTGGGGATGTTAAGCAATCCATGTAAGGCACTTTGTACACTGCCTGACCTTGTAAACACTCAAAAGGTGTTGCACCTTGTACTTCTCCCCCAGCAAGAAAGATAAAATGGGGGCTTTAAAGAGTCTTTAAGACCAGTCTTTGAGAGTGTCTCAAAGTCAGCAAGAGAGAAAAGATGCTTAAGAAATATATCCCAAGCTTAAGGAAAATGGCTATCCTTAGTTGGCAAGGGCACATGTGGAGTCCCAACAGGTCATCTGGGAGTAACTTAGATGAACCAGTCAGAATGGTGAAATTCTAACATAAAGGCCTGGGTCTACAATGAATATGCCAAGAAGAGAACAAGCATGGTAAAATTGAGCAACTAGGCTGGGCATGGTGACTCAAGCCTATAATCCCAGCACTTTGGGAGGCCAAGGTGAGGAACAGGAGTTGTAGATCCCATCTCTACAAAAATTAAATTAGCTGGGTGCAGTGGCATGCACCTGTGGTCCCAGCTACTCGGGAGGCTGAGGTGGATCACTTGATCTCAGGTGACTGAGGTTGCTGTGAGCCATGATCTCATCACTGCACTACAGCCTGGGTGACAGGGCAAGACCATGACCCTGTCTTCAAAAATCAAAACAAAAACACACACACAGAATTGAGCAACCTGATTGTAATGCAAGTCCCAATTGATAATCTCCTATCTAAACTATGAGGACAAGGACTTTTTGAGATGGAGTCTCGCTCAGGCTGGAGTGCAGTGGCACAATCTCGGCTCACTGCAATCTCTGCCTCCCAGGTACAAGCGATTCCCCTGCCTCAGACTAAAGGCGCCTGCCACCACGCCGGGTTTTTTTTTTTTTTTTGTATTTTTAGTTGAGACAGGGTTTCACCATATTGGCCAGGCTGGTCTCAAAACTCCTGACCTCAGGTGACCCACCCACCTCGACCTCCCAAAATGCTGGGATTACAGGCGTGAGCCACCGCACCTGGCCAACTTTTTTTTTTTTGAGACGAAGTCTGTCACCCAGGCTGGAATGCAGTGATGCATCTCAGCTCACTGCAACCTTCACCTCCCCAGGTTCAAGTAATTCTCCTGCCTCAGCCTCCCAAGTAGCTGGGTTTACAGGTGCCCACCACTTTTTTTTTTTTTTTTTTTTTGGTGTATTTAGTAGAGATGGGGTTTCATCATGTTGGCCAGGCTGGTCTTTAACTCCTGACCTCAGGAGATCTGCCCACTTTGTCCTCCCAAAGTGCTGGGATTACAGGTGTGAGCCACCATGACTGGCCAACTTTTACACTTTTATTAACTAACGCACTTAAAATACAGCCTGGCAGCAGTGGGTCAACAAAAATACTTGCAGAATTAGTGGGTATCATTTGCCTTTTTTTCCATTACGCATCCTCAAATTCCAAAGCTTGGCTGCACATCTGAACCAACTGCACATACCACCACAAACAACATACAGCAAAGGTGGCAGCGGGTGGAGAGGACTGGAAACAAAACTGGCCTACATATTTGACAGAGAAAATTCTCAACATTTGTGGCATGTTGGGGCTACAGAGTGGGAGGTCTAAGTGGGGGTCTTTGTCACTATTCATACTTAGGACACAAACTCAATTGTGTCCCACTCCCAGCCCCCACTAGCAAACCTGGCAGTATCGCAAGTTCCATGATTTAACACAAACACCAGGAAAGGTTAAGGAATTTTCTTTATTTTTTACAAATTAAGACTATGTAGATTTCATATATTTCTGAATCAAAAACACCTTTGTCTTCACAGTATGAGTTAGAATGCAGCCTGAGCTGAAAATCAAGGAACTAGAAAATAAAGTCGTAATTAGAGATAACTGTATTAAAAATCTGTTAGGCATTTTCTTTAAAAGTCGTTTTTTTTTTTTTTTTTTTTTTTTAATTTCTTGTCATTCTTGGCACTGTTTCTAAAAGAAAAACTCCATTATCCCCAGCAAAAAAGCACAGAAGGTGGAGTTTGGCTTCAGGAGATGTAACTCAAATTTTTAGGCCTGGCAGAGAATCACCAAATTTATGGAGAGTTGTTAACAGGGGTTTAACAGGAAGGAAGTCCCTTTAGTAAGTTCTCAAGGCAGAGGCTGGAGGCAGCAGCTACGTCAGAGGACAGCATCCTCAAAGTGAGCTTTTCCGGGTGGCATGTCACTTCAAGAATAAACACAACTTAGGAACAAATGGTTTCATGGGATAGCACAGTAACACGGTGCACTGTGAACCTGAGGCCACCGTGTCAATTTGTGCACTGGTTGTGAATAGAGAGGGCCAAAAATTATGTCCTATTGGTAATGAGCTTTCAATGGCTCAATCCTCTCACACTGAGGCTCTGTAGAGCAGCTCAGAGCCACAACCACTCCCAACACTGGCCCTTCTGTGGGCAGCTGTCTGTGGCAGCCCACAGGAAAGGAGCTGGAGATCCCCATTAGGACTGTCCACCCACACTTGAAGCCACAAAACTGCAGAGATTGGGGCTGTCACTGGTTTGGCCACCTAACTCCCGCCTAAAAGGCCACAAATTTCTGGAAAACAGGTAACAGACCAAAAACTAAAGTGCATCAGTAAGATGAACATTTATCTACTGCACTGAGTCTCTGGCTTGATACTACCTACTGGTAGTATCAAGTCCAGTTGGGGACAGACTAAAATGCACTGAAGGACTATTAGGATTGCTGCCTCCTAAGTTATCACAGCCCCATTCTGTTCATGTGAACGAGGAACTGCTTGGTTGGTAAAGGAGATTTTGCTCCCCACTGCCCCAAACAGGTCCTTATCTAGGTTTGCTCCCTGCTGCCCCAAACAGGTCTGGCAGGAGTGGTTACAATGAGCTCCAGAGGCTCAACCATTCCCCTTCCCTATCCTTGCTCAGACATTTAATCACAGCCACTTAGTAGAGGCCACTCAGTAAGGGGACAACCAACTAAAAAAACAAAAACAGGGCAAGTTTAGGGGAACCCTACGATGCTGTACCTTGATACACATAATCAACCTTTTCAAAAATGCCTGACAAGAATTAGTCTTCCCTTTGTGCTGAAGTCTTCCCACCCACGGATGGAAGCAGGCTGACTCCCTGAGGATCAGGCAAGGGATGGGAAAGGGAACACATTACTTTTGTGAAGGCAAAGCAGAAAGGTGTGTTTGCCAGACCAGCATGGGCAGCTCAGAGGAAGCAAAGCATCCACCAGAAGAGGCTCTCCATTTTCTTTGTAGGGCCTGACAGTTCAGATAGGAGGCTAAGTTAACAATGGGACCACTGAATTTCTTTCCAATGGAAAACTCATGGCCCAGTCCCACAGGAACTGTGCGCATACCAAACAGCGATGAGGAAGGAAGGGCCGGGTGGCCCTACCAAACAGTTCAGGTCCACTGGGTGAAGCCTGGTGGGAAAGCGACTTCTGAAGTTAGCGCCCTCTGCTGGTCCCACTCCTCATCACAGCAAGTCGACTGCCTAAGTAGAGGAAGAGGCTACAGACTGGGTTGACAAAAAAGGGAGTGAGGAGAACTCCAGGAAGATGAAGCCAAACTCCAAACTGTATTCTGCTAATCAGTTTTTTGATCAAAAAATTCAAAATAGAGGAAACCACAAAGCACAAAAGCTTTTCTGATGCTTTTCATTATCACAGAACACACCACCTGTAATGTGTGCAAGAAGGAAATGAGGGGTGGAAGGAGAGGAAGTCAAATTGGGAAAGGCTGGATGGTCACTTCATTTCTTCTCTTTCTTCTTATCCTTTTCATTCATGGCCAGGATCATCATGAGTTTTCTGAAGAGAGTAACAAAATCTAAGAAGAGATCAATGCAGTGCCAGATATAATCTTGATCTCCATTTTCAGCCTTTTCAATAATGAGTTGAGTATCAAAAAGGACAAAGCCACACATGACCACCAGTCCCACATACAGGTTTGCCTGGAAAAGCCAAATGGATCCAAAGAAAACATTCCCCACGGAAGACAAAAGCAACAGGCTCAGGGCTGACATCAAGATACCNTAGAAATAGAGAAAATCACCCAATTAATTTTGACATTTGACATTCAAGCTAAAACTCTTGAGTGAGCATGTACTTAGGGACTAGAAGTGAGCCAGACAATTAAAAAGAAATGAGAAATGCTTCCTTAGCTCAGCAAGAACTGAATCTTAACCACGTCTTACTGGTGGTTCCCAAAGTTGCCAACAGACCAACCGAAAATAAAGGTTAAGCAGATGTCCCCACCCCAACCCCAGGAGTGCCTAGGTGGGCTGCCTGACCATTCTAGGCTATTCACAGCCACCACAGCTCAGATCCCAACAGTGAAGACTGTAGATGGCACTCTATCCTAAAAGAGTGAAACTAGAGGCCAAGACCACCAACCATCCATTAGGCCTGAGAAGTGCTCCACCCTGCAAAGTGAGCATGACTCTTTGGCATAAACTGACATTCAGAAATAATTTGGTCCAGCAGAATTCTTAGTTCAATCTTGGGTGGAAGCCCAATGTATAAAGGAATAAAAATTGGCTTGCTTGTTCTGAAACTGGCACATCTGCCTAATGCTCAGTCCAACCATGGCACAGCCCAGATAGAGCCAGCAACCCTATCTGGTCAGCTGCTCCCACTACCACTGTGCTATCTCTAAGCTCCATAAGGTCTGTAAAGAAAAGCTCATTTCAGTTGTTTCCCCCACTGCTGAACTAGACTATGTTGGATACTCATTAGCCCCATATAGAATGCTTCCTTGGAAAAAAAACTAAGACTAACAAATGGATAATATTAGTCTACTTCTGAAATTTACAGTGTCCTCCACAATACCTTTCTGAGTCACAACTATATAGCCTTTAAATTATTCATATAGTAGGTTGTGTTTACTGCCACTGAAGCTTTTTTCCCTTTTATGCTAAGCTCAGGGATTAGTTAAAAAAATTTTTTTTTTCACTTGTTGCTTTTTCTCTAACAACTGAAGACTTATAGTTTACTTCTTACTCAGTGGCCTGCTTACAGTTACCCTGGACCTAACACAGTGTGTGAGCAAGTTTTCAAATCTGAAGCATACACACATGCTAAGCTCAGGAGCCATTATTCTCTCATCTTTGGGTGAGAGGGCTAACAAACCTTTTCATTCATGGCCAGGATCATCATGAGTTTTCTGAAGAGAGTAACAAAATCTAAGAAGAGATCAATGCAGTGCCTGAAAGGCAAGAACCAGATTAGGATCTGTACTTCAGACTTTCTTTTATCCACAAGCTCACAAAGATGCAGAATATAAACCCCACTCCCACCCCTACGAGCCAGCTTCTCCCACACTTTACCCCCAACTAAGGAAGTAAAACTCAGGTGTCTGAGATCCTTTCAGACTCATCGAAGTCATGCAGCATATAGAAAAGAGACTGGACCGGGCACAGTGGCTCATGCCTGTAATCCCAACATCTTGGGAGGCTGAGGGAGGTGGATTGCTTGAGCCCAGGAGTTCGACAACAACCTGGTTAACACAGCAAAATCCCGTCTCTACAAAAATTAGCAGGGCATGGTGGCATGCGCCTACAATCCCAGCTACTGAGGAGGGTGAGGTGGGAGGAACACCTGAACCCAGGGAGACTGAGTCTGCAGTGAGCCATGACAGTGCCTCTCCTACTGTAGCCTGGGTGACAGAGCAAGCCTTGTCTCAAGAGCTTTGGACTCTGCAGAGGTCCAAGTCTGAACCTTTAACTACCACTAGTCATGAGACTTTGAGAGAATCCCTACATTAAAAAAGAAAAAAGTGCCAGGTGCAGGGGCTTACACCTGTAATCCCAGCACTTTGGGAGGCTGAGGTGGGTGGATCACCAGAGTACGGAGTTCGAGACCAGCCTGACCAACATGGAGAAACTCCATCTCTACCAAAAACACAAAATTAGCCAGGCATGGTGGCGCATGCCTGTAATCCCAGCTACTCAGGAGGCTGAGGCAGGAGAATCACCTGAACCCGAGAGGCAAAAGGTGCAGTGAGCCAAGATCGCACCACTGCACTCCAGCCTGGGCAGCAAGAGCAAAACTGTTTCAAAAAAAAAAAAAGTGAGCTGGGCATGGTGGCCCATGCCTGTAATCCCACCACTTTGGGAGGCTGAGGAAGGCAGACTGCTTGAGGCCAAGAGTTTGAGACCATGTCCTCATGGGACAACATGGCAAAACCTTGTCTCTACTAAAATTACAAACATTAGCTGGACGTGGTGGAGAACACACCTGTAATCCCAGCTACTAGGGAGGCTGAGGCACGAGAATCGCTTGAACCCAGGAGGCAGAGGTTGCAGTGAGCTGAGATTGTGCCACTGCACTCCAGCCTGGGTGACAGAGCAAGACTCTGTCTTAAAAAAAAAAAAAAAAAAAAAAGTAGCTGGGTACGGTGGCTCAAGCCTGTAATCCCAACACCTTGGGAGACCAAGGCAGGAGGACTGCTTGAGAACAATCTGGGCAACATGGTAAGACCCCATCTCTACAAAAAATAAATTACCCTGGCATGGTCACATGTGCCTGTTGTCCCAGCTACTCAAGAGGCTGAGGCAGAAGGACTGCTTGAGCACAGGAAATTCAGGCTGCAGCGAGCTGTGTTCATAGCACCACATTACTTACTGCCTAGGCAACAGAGCGAGACCCTGCCTCTAAAAACAGAGTGTATCTTCTACTCATTGTTTAAAGAATACAGAAGTATAGAAAGGAAAAAGATAAAGATCTCTTTCCCTCGCTTCTGTCTGGAGGCAGCCACTATGGATATGTAAATGTATCAGCCACCCCCCAACACTTTTTTTTTTTGAGACGGAGTCTCACTCTGTCGTCCAGGCTGGAGAGCAGTGGCGCGATCTTCACTCACTGCAACCTTGGCCTCCCAGGTTCACACCATTCTCCTGCCTCAGCCTCCTGAATAGCTGGGACTACAGGCGCCCGCCACCACACCTGGCTAATTTTTTGTATTTTGAGTAGAGACGGGGTTTCACTGTGTTAGCCAGGGTGGTCTTGATCTCCTGACCTTGTGATCTGCCCACCTCAGTCTCCCAAACTGCTGGGATTACAGGCGTGAGCCACCGCGCCTGGCCCCCACACTGTATTTTTTTTTTTGAGACAGGTCTTGCTCTGTTGCCAGGCTGGAGTGCAGTGGCGCAATTTTGGCTCACTTCAACCTCCACTTCCTAGGTTGAAATGATTCTTGTGCCTCAGCCTCCTGAGTGGCTGGGATTATATACATGTGCCACCGTGCCCAGTTAATTTTTTAATATTTTTAGTAGAGATGGGATTTCGCCATGTTGCCCAGGCTGGTCTCAAACTTCTGAGCTCAAGCGATCCATCTGCTTCAGCCTCCCAAAGTGCGGCGATTATAGGTGTGCGCCACCACACTGGGCTTATTAGCCCAGATTTTTTAAAAACGTGAAGTCTTTCAGGAATTTAGGAAGATTATGGTACACAGTTCCAAAACCGTGGGTTTCCTACCACATACACTCCCAAAGCTTGGCCACCTATGTCTAAGTTCAGCTGTGGAACGGTATGCCTCAACCTTCATGCTTGTTAAAGACTAGTTCCCACACTCACCAGATATAATCTTGATCTCCATTTTCGGCCTTTTCAATAATGAGTTGAGTATCAAAAAGGACAAAGCCACACATGACCACCAGTCCCACATACAGGTTTGCCTAACAAATGTATGAGATGAAATTACTATATAGCAGAAGTTGCAGTGAAAAAAAAAAAAACAGCCATACTTTCTGGCTCATGGCCACTTGAAAGTACATCAAATGTGAACCCAATCAACATTACCATTCATGAGAACTGCAGCCTAGGGAAGACCACATTACTTCCCTAGGCACAATACTGCACTGGTCACTGGAAGAGTTTCAATCATTTTAACAAGCAGCCACTGCCAGACTGGCCTTACAAAAATGGTGTCTGAGCAAACCATTTTCTCTTAACAATGCCCAAACTTGTGCAGCCTGTTTTCACTTGTGGCAGAAGGCTCCATCCTATGAAGGATAATAAGAAGGCTTAGAGAGCACTGCCCAAAGTAGTATAGAAAAGTGGAAAGAAAAGGAAAGAAAGAAAGAGAAAAGAAAAGAAGTGTGAGGCAAACGGCTGCTAGAAAGTTCTAGGCAAAAAGTCTTACCTGGAAAAGCCAAATGGATCCAAAGAAAACATTCCCCACGGAAGACAAAAGCAACAGGCTCAGGGCTGACATCAAGATACCTATAAGACACAGCAAAAAGCTGTCTTGAGAAAAGCCAAAGCAAAGTAAAGCAATCCCATTAAAGCCATTCCTTAACTTTCCCCAGAATGAAGGTTTTCAACCTCAACTCAATAGTAGCAAAGGAGTTAGGGGTAAGGAAGGAGTACTAGTGAGAATTCTGGCTAAAGAGGAGCCCCCATTCCCTGTTTGCCAGTTCACACTTACCTCCCAGAAAGAGGTAGCTACGGCGCCTGGCATAGAGTGCACTGAGGGTGAAGCAGGTGAAGATCATTGCTGTGCCCATGAAAGCAGTGGGAAGGATGCTGTTAGAGAAAAAGACCATTAGATTAAGGGTATACATATTATGAAGGTATATATATATGACAGTATATTCATAAAGATAAAAGCACGTAAGACATGACCAAAAGAGTTACCTGGGGTTGACAGCAATACAAAATTCCAGGGCAGGGCCCAGGCCAACTCCTAGAAAACAAAAAACCCAGAAAACAGTATTACCATCAATTCTTGAATAGGATCCTCATCCAAAAGCTGATCCCAAAGTATAGGCATACTTATGCTCTTAACACGGACTAAAGAGTTAAATCTCTCTCCCCTCTGCTGTAATTGTTTTCAATAAAATGTATACTTGGCTGGGTGCGGTGGCTCAAGCCTGTAATCCCAGCACTTTGGGAGGCCGAGACGGGCAGATCACGAGGTCAGGAGTTCGAGACCATCCTGGCTAACACAGTGAAACCCTGTTTCTACTAAAAAATACAAAAAAACTAGCCGGGCGAGGTGGCGGGCGCCTGTAGTCCCAGCTACTCAGGAGGCTGAGGCAGGAGAATGGCGTAAACCCGGGAGGTGGAGCTTGCAGTGAGCTGAGATCCGGACACTGCACTCCAGCCTGGGTGACAGAGCAAGACTCCGTCTCAAAAAAAATAAAAAAATAAAAAAAATAAACGTATACCTGTGTTTTTTTGTTTTTGCTTTTTATTTTTTTTAAATAGAAGTAGCTGCAAAATTGTGCTCTTAGCTGAAAATCATGAATGACCTCAGGGAGGGAACAGAAATTAGAAGAAAATAAAGCAGGCATGTCAAACATTTCAGAGCTAGAGTGATGTGAGATGGTAATATAGGCCAGATCAGGAATTAGAAAAAAAGGATAAAGAGCAAAACAGTGCCTTGTGGCCAGCAACCTTATAGTCATGGAGGACCAACTCCCCTTTGTAGCAAAGAAAGGCCAGACTGGTTCTGTAGGTGGACACCTGCCAACGGGAGGGTAACCTGTTCCAGCTTCAACATTTCTTTCATTCTAATTACTTTTCTCTTTCATTCTGATAATTCCACCCCTTAATGCCTTCAAAAATTAGCTTGCCCTGATGTAAAAATCTTAATCCCTAAATCTCTTCCTTTCTAAAATTTCTCCAACACTACATATATTAGACTGTCACTCAGAACAAGCTGTTCCAATTCAAATGTTGTTTTGCAAGTATTTTTATTACATAGCTTGAGTCTTGCTTCCTTTATGACAATTCTACAAGAGCTGTGTCTTTTTTTGAGAATCAGCAAAGTGTCCTGCACAATGGATCTCAATGTATAGCTTTAATGCACTGTCTGTAAGACTCAGAACAGAAGATAATTGCCAGTGTGGGTGCAACTAAGTCAGATTCTCAGGTCTAGTTTATTAAAAGTTCTATGTCTACTATTAACAGGTTATGCTACCTAAGCTCTTGAACATCATTCATTCAGGTACACAATGGCTATTTTTGGACACAAAAGTAGAGTTATAGTGGTTACTCACAAACAGTTTCCCCTAATGGATGGGGAAACAAAATGAACCTATGTGAAATTAGAAAGCAGGCCAGGAAGGCCAGGCACGGTGGATCACGTCTGTAATCCCAGCACTTTGGGAGGCTGAGGCAGGTGGACTACTGAGGTCAGGAGTTCGAGACCAGTCTGACTAACATGGTGAAACTCCATCTCTACTAAAATACAAAATCAGGGCCGGGGCAGTGGCTCATGCCTGTAATCCCAGCACTCTGGGAGGCCAAGGTGGGCGGATCGTGAGGTCAGGAGTTCGAGATCAGCCTGGCCAACGTAGTGAAACCTCATCTCTACTAAAAATACAAAAAATTAGCCGAGTGTGGTGGTGGGTGCCTGTAATCCCAGCTACTCGGGAGGCTGAGGCAAGAGAATCGCTTGAATCCCAGAGGTGGAGGTTGCAGTGAGCCAAGATTGTGCCACTGCACTCCAGCCTGGGCAACAAGAGTGAAACTCAGTCTCAAAAAAATAAAATAAATAAATAAATAAATAAAAGCTGGGTGTGGTGGCTCACGTCTGTAATCCCAGCACTTTGGGAGGCCGAGGCAAGCAGATCATGAGGTCAGGAGATCAAGACCATCCTGGCCAACATGGTGAAACCCTGTCTCTACTAAAAACACAAAAATTAGCCGGGTGTGGTGGCACATGCCTGTAATCCCAGTTACTTGGGAGGCTGAGGCAGGAGAATCACTTGAACCTGGGAGGCGGAGGTTGCAGTGAGGCGAGATCGCACCACTGCACTCTCTAGCCTGGGTGACAGAGGGAGACTGTCTCAAAAAAAAAAATAAAAATAAAAATAAAAATAAAAAAAAAAAAAAGGAGTGGAGAGTTCAGAGATACTGAAAATATAGTTCACTCCTCAAAATTAAGACAAATCCCTTAATGTACCTGTAAGGAAAGCAAATCCAGCAAGAAGTCCCAGTCTTTTCTGCTCAGTTTCATGGCTATGAGGTGTTGCCATCAGCCAAATCATCAGTATCAGGGAGCCCAAGGCAGACAGCAGGCCAGCCTGTCGGAGTCAGAATCAATCAGTCATTAAACACTTGAAAGTTTCAAATTTATTTTGCAAGACTCTTTATTGGGTTCAAATACTCGTCTGAACTTCCTAACATTTGCTTATAACCTGGAGGCAGGAGAAAAAGTAGTGTTTTCTCAGGGATGAGGCTGAGGAGAGAACCCAGAAGCCTTGAAGCACAGAGTCAGGACCATGGTGGATACTGGAGGCTCTTCTGGCTTCAACTACAGTACAACTACCCAAGTCAAACTATGAGTGAGTCCTGCCCAAAAAACAGAAAGGATGAATCAATGTGACAAGTGCTTAAAGTAGATTCCATCTGTAGAAGAAATAGAAACGATCCCTTTTTGATCGCTTAAAAAAAACATGGTGGCTCACGCCTGTAATCCCAGCACTTTAGGAGGCCAATGTGGGCCAATCACCTGAGGTCAGGAGTTCGAGACCAGCCTGACCAACATGGAAAAATCCCATCTCTACTAAAAATACAAAATCAGCTGGGCGTGGTGGCACATGCCTATAATCCCAGCTACTCGGGAGGTTGAGGTAGAATTGCTTGAACCCCGGGAGGTGGAGGTTGCAGTGAGCCAAGATCGTGCTATTGCACCCCAGCCTGGGCAACAAGAGTGAAACTCCGTCTCCAAAAAACAAAAACAAACAAACAAACCCCCCCAAAACCAAAACACCAAGACACATACATATACAGAAGACTGTAAAGTACTAAAATGTTAACATTAGTTATTTCTGGATGATGGGATTATGGAAGTTTTTAAAATACTTCCTTCTCATTGCTAGTCTGTTTTCTGAATTTTCTAAAATGAATACATATTAGCTTTGTAGTAAGAAAAAAGTGTTTCTTTTTTTTAAAACTCAAGTGGGACAAGCTACAGGCATTAGAAAAAAGAGAAATCATTAAGGATGGATGTAGACACTGAAGTTCCTTCCTTCCTTTAAAGGAAGAAGTTGATTCTCATTATTCACAGTGTTTATGTTATAAAGTCACAGTGGACAATGAATTAGTAAGCCCTTGTTCCTGAGGGAAATAAAAGGTAGGTAGGTTCCTGCAAGCCTAAGGTCACAACATTTTCATCAAATGATCAATAGATACCTTGTTTTATGTGTGTTTCTGTTTAAGGACACCTCATTTGACATTATTTTTTATCCCTTAACATTGAACTCACAGTCACAACAGCAGTACAACTCATGCCGGAATGAAGCTTATCTAATAAACACATTTTCTTCATAAAGCACATTACGGTCTTTCTGCACTCAGGAATACTAGACAGCACTTCAGCACTATGCTGTTTGCATTCTAAACAGCAAAATTAAGCCAAGCATGGTGGCATGTGCTTGTAATTCCAGCTACTTGGGAGGCTAAGGTGCGAGGATCACTTGAGCCCAATAGTTTAAGACCAGTCAGGACAACACACCAAGACCTCCACTCAAAGAAACCCAGCAAAATCACCAATTAAAAGCACAAAAATACAAAGAAAGTGGCACTAAATGACCATGAAAAGAACATTTGTTTACAGTATGAGAATTGAAACAAGGAGGCAGAACACTGTCTTGTTCAACCTCAGCTGAAAACACTGCACAGCAGGGTGACTCAACTTTTCCACCACTCTGTGCCTGTCTGCAAAAAGTGCCATGAGTATTGATTTTGGGGTTACAAATTTTAATGAGTAGGTGAATTCACAAATATAGAATCTGTGAATAACAAGGATTGATTATATTTTACTACTTTAAGGGCTAACCTTGCCTAAAACTCAAGCGATCAAAGCCCTATCTTTTGAGTGTCTACAGTAATTTTTCACACAATCCCTGCCAGGAGATGCCTGAACGTAAGGATAGTTCTCAGCAGTGGCAAATGCCAACAGAGGCCCACCTATACATTTATGCTAAAAGGAACATTCTACAAAGGGACAGGACTATGTTAGGAGTCTTCAAACTTTCTGGTTATTCCTCAAACTGTACCTTCTACTCCTGTTGACCAAACCCAAATTCTCTCTCAATACAGGAAAACAAATTATTGAAGGTTTTTACCCAACCATGCCGACAACAGTTATTAGAAAATAAAAGGGGTCGATTCCTTAAAAAAAGGATCTCAATCCTGCCTCTTCTGATAGTTAATCACACAATCAGAGTTTTTAAAGAATGGTGGAAAAGATAAAAAAGGCTTCTGTGCAAAAGAATCCCAGCATGCACGTCATGCATCTACTCAGTGGGTGGGGGTCTTGTACGTCAGCAGCACACCATTCAGTGCCAAGGTTAAGGCATTCTGTTTTCAGTATTTAGAGGGGGCATGGTTGCCAGAAAATTAAAATGGCTTTACATGTCCTGATTTAATGGCTGAATTTAAATCCTAAACTACTGATAAAGATTAAAGAGAAGAACAGGGTCCCTGGACCACCTTGCTGAGCTGGTTTTTCCTAATGTAATTTGTACCACAGCAACCAGGAGAGAAAATCTTTCTTACCTGAATGAAATGAGTGACCACATGGACATAGGACCCTGCAGCCGCCACAAACATACAAAGGGCAAAACTTGCATAGACCTTCTTCAGGTGCTGCTGCGTTGAGGGGGTTCTACGAAAAGAATGTGAGTAAGAGCAATCACTCCCAGACCAATCTCATATCTAAACTAAGAAGAATCACTTATCTCTTTGCCTTTCTGGGAATATGTAAAAGTTCTGCTACAAATAGTCTGAAATACTTTTAGGAAAGCATATTATAATATAGTATTTTGGCCAGGTGCGGTGGCTCAAGCCTGTAATCCCAGCTCCCAGCACTTTGGGAGGCCAAGACGGGCAGATCACGAGGTCAGGAGATCGAGACCATCCTGGCTAACACGGTGAAGCCCCGTCTCTACTAAAAAAAATACAAAATCTAGCCGGGCGAGGTGGCGGGTGCCTGTAGTCCCAGCTACTTGAGAGGCTGAGGCAGGAGAATGGCGGGAACCCGGGAGGTGGAGCTTGCAGTGAGCTGAGATCCGGCCACTGCACTCCAGCCCCGGCGACAGAGCGAGACTCCGTCTCAAAAAAAAAAATAATAATAATAATAAAAAATAATATTTTGAAAATAGGTTAACAGAATCTTAAATGCTGAGGAAGATCAAAAGCCCAAGATTATGAATAATCAGTACCCAAACTAGAATAAATGCCTTTCCAATAACCACACAGCAACCTGTAGAATCTGGACATTTTCATCAGGTCCTCTGGATTCTGGCCAATTTATTAGCTTATACACACAGAAGTTATAAACGTGAAAAAGGGAAAAAGAGATATGACAAGAAATGCTGTACAAAACCAGTCAAGGTCAAAACACTTACATATGAGAAAATTTAAAAAGCGCATCAAAGTTGATCTTTCGATCAAATATGTTCATGGTTCCAGAGTCTGTGCAACAGTCTCCACTCTGTAGAACAAAGAAAGGTTAGAGTTATTAAGTCACACGGAGTCACACGAACAGCTTATTAAAAAAAAAAAAAAGCAACATGTAAGTTCAGAAAGATGAAAACTTGCCTAAAATTCTACAGCCCTAACACAACAATTTTTATTTTTATGTGTCCTACAATGTATTTGCAATCACAGCCAACCATTTTAAAGAGGACAGAGGAATTGAATGCATCCTCTTCTCCCCCCAAACTATTTTGTTACTATCATTTGATTTCTGTTCTTTCAGAAGGCAATTTGACCCTTTAAAAGGCAGAAAGTTTGTAAGAGAGATTCTCAATTAACAATCTAGTTAAGATGGGCGCGGTGGCTCAAGCCTGTAATCCCAGCACTTTGGGAGGCCGAGACGGGCGGATCACGAGGTCAGGAGATCGAGACCATCCTGGCTAACATGGTGAAACCCCGTCTCTACTAAAATACAAAAAACTAGCCGGGCGAGGTGGCGGGCGCCTGTAGTCCCAGCTACTCGGGAGGCTGAGGCAGGAGAATGGCGTAAACCCGGGAGGCGGAGCTTGCAGCGAGCTGAGATCCGGCCACTGCACTCCAGCCTGGGCGACAGAGCGAGACTCCGTCTCAAAAAAACAAAAACAAAAACAAAAACAATCTAGTTAAAGCACCTAGACAGTGGCACATAAAGCAATTTTGTCATTGTTTCAATATACTAAAGAATTCCCTCGGCCGGGCATAGTGGCTCACGCCTGTAATCCCAGCACTTCTGAGAGGCTGAGGTGGGCGGATTACCTGAGGTCAGGAGTTCGAGACCTGACTGATTAACATGATGAAACCCTGTCTCTACTGAAAATACAAAAAATTAGCCGGGTATGTTGGTGCATACTTGCAATCCCAGCTACTCGGGAGGCTAAGACAGAAGAATTGCTTGAACCCGGGAAGTGGAGATTGCAGTGAGCCAAGACGCGCCACTGCACTCCAGCCTGGGTAACAGGGCAAGACTCCACCTCAAAAACAAAACAGAACAAAACAAGAATCTATAAAGCTGGGTCTGGCACTAAGACTTCCATTTTAAATATATGCATATCAAAATTTCTCACCTAATACATTTAAGAACTGAACTGAAAAAGATTCACAATTTTAAAAAAAAGAAAGGTTTCTACCTCCATAAAAAAGGAATTATGCAGAAAGGAGAATTTTTTGGGAGTATTTTTTGACAGTTTCAGAACCTTTCCTACAGAAAGGCTGGAACAGTACAAAGAATTCCTGTACAACCTTCACCCAGATTTCCTAAATGCTAATATTTCACCATATTTGCTTCATCCCCTCTCTATATAGCAATACATAGAGAGATGTAAAAATATTTTTCTGTAACCACACAGACACAGTGCTCCTAAATACTTCAGTGTGGGCCGGGCGCGGTGGCTCAAGCCTGTAATCCCAGACTTTGGGAGGCCGAGACGGGTGGATCACGAGGTCAGGAGATCGAGACCATCCTGGCTAACACCGTGAAACCCCATCTCTACTAAAAAATACAAAAAACTAGCCGGGCGAGGTGGCGGGTGCCTGTAGTCCCAGCTACTCGGGAGGCTGAGGCAGGAGAATGGCGTAAACCCGGGAGGCAGAGCTTGCAGTGAGCTGAGATCCGGCCACTGCACTCCAGCCTGGGCGATAGAGCGAGACTCCGTCTCAAAAAAAAAAAAAAAAAAAAAACTTCAGTGTGTATATCCTGAAAGCAATGATCAAAATCAGGATATTAATACCAATGCAATATTATTTCTAATCTACAGACCTTATTCAGATTTTTGCCAAGTGTCCCAATGTCAAAAGAGTATTTTAAACTGAATTATATCCAGGTTAGATTATATCAATACCATAAAGTCAAGTTAAGTTTTGCTCCCTCCCCCATTTCACATGCAATCCTAAGTAAACATGTTCAATCTACAGTGCTAAAGATTGAGTCAAGAACTTTCATCTTTTCTAAATATAAATCCTCCAAAGTCTTATCAGGGCCTTAATGCCCATCCACTTTAAATCTACCAGAAAAGAAGGGGCAGGGAGGAAGGGATTCAAACACAAAAGATAAGTTGTGTGAAAGGCCACCTACTGAATGAAGCACTCCAATGAGCACCTAGAGCAACACTCAGAACAATTCATCCAGGTAATAAAAGTTACAGTCCCCAAACAAATTTTCTTGTCTTTTTTTTTTTGAGACAGAATCTCGCTCTGTCGCCCAGGCTGCAGTGCAGTAGCATGATCACGGCTGGGAATACAGGCGCCTGCCATCGCACCCAGCTAATTTTTTGTATTTTTAGTAGAGACGGGGTTTCACCATGTTAGCCAGGATGGTCTCGATCTCCCAACCTCGTGATCCGCCCGTCTCGGCCTCCCAAAGTGCTGGGATTACAGGCGTCCCAAACAAATTTTCTAAGGAATCCTGGGCCAGTGGAAAGATATAAACATCATTTGGTTCCTGAGGCTCTCTCCCACAAATGAAACATTCACAATGGCTGGCTTGCCTTCTCTGATTTCTCCTTTTCTTCTCTCATCAACATCACTACTCATCTCAGAACTTTGGTTAGTTCAGTTTTTAAGGACAGATATAGTGAGAAGCTGCAGAACCTACTAAGGTTGTTGCTCTCTCCTCTGAGTTACAGGGATCTGGGCCCTCTTGATCTAGATGGTGCAATTATTGCAGGTTGTTACAAGGCCACCCACAGCCTTCCAAAACCAAGATGAATATGAATATGTCCTCTAGAGAGCACACTTACAGGATGGCAGAATTCATCACCTGGAAAGTGTCTTTGTTTAAGGTTTCCCATTAACATCCCTAATGACATCCCTAGACAGCACTTACAACAATACTGAAGTAACCTTCAGAGCCAAGTTTCTCTCAGTATTCACAATAGCAACGCTAAAGAACCTCTTGTTTCCAATTACAAGAATTAAAGAAGGGTAGGGGGTGGAGGGGGTGGATCCTCAAACACCCAGGGGATTCTAAGAAAGCGGCAACGCTCAGGTAACCAGACTCTGCTCAGTGGAATCTGTTCGAGGGGAGAATGGCAGAAACTCCCCTTTCTCAAATACCGCTCTGACATTTCCCAGGGGGTACTGACTGCCTCTTTCTGGTTCTCTCTTAACAACTGTTGATGGAAAATCCAAAACCATCAAAGGCTGTGTCGGTTGGGGCGGGGCGGCGGGAGTGAGATGTGAAATAGCAATTTCACTTTAATAGAAGCTTGTGGTTTGAAATCATTAAAAAATAACCAAAGCTTCTGTTTTTCAGTATCACTATTTCAAAATTTAAGTAAACATGTAACTACCAAATATTGTAGATGCAAAAGTGCACAGCAATTTTAATAGCTTTATGGAGAAAAAAAGAAACCTGGTAAAGCACAGATGGTCCCTGACTTACCAGGGTTGACCTATCACTGGGAGAAATTGATACCCATTCAGTACACTCCTTGATTTGCGATGGGTTACATCTGGATACACCCATTGTAAATGAAACATATGTTAACTCAAAAATGACTTACAGGTTGGGCACGGTGGCTCACACCTGTAATTCCAGTACTTTGGGAGGCTGAGACAGGGCTCACTTTGACGTCAGGAGTTTGAGACCAGTCTGGCCAACACAGCAAAACCCTATCTCTATTAAAATACAAAATTAGCTGGGCATGGTGGCATGCCCCGTAGTCCCAGCTACTTGGGAGGCTGAGGCAGGAAAATCGCTTGAATCCGGGAGGCGGAGGTTGCCATAAGCCAAGATCACATCACTGTACTCCAGCCTGGGCAACAAAGCGAGACTCCGTTTCAAAAAACAAACAAAAATGACTTACAAAAAGAAAAGGACTTACATTTTCGACTTACAGTATTTTCCACATTTTCGAATTACGGTATTTTCTTTTTTTGTTTTTTTTTTTTATGAGATGGAGTCTCGCTGTGTCGCCCAGGCTGGAGTGCAGTGGCGCAATCTTGGCTCACTGCAAGCTCTGCCTCCCGGGTTCATGCCATTCTCCTGCCTCAGCCTCCGAGTAGCTGGGACTACAGGCGCCCGCCACCACGCCTGGCTAATTTTTTGTATATTTAGTAGAGACGGGGTCTCACCTTGTTAGCCAGGATGTTCTCGATCTCCTGACCTCATGATCCGCCTGCCTCGGCCTCCCAAAGTGCTGGGATTACAGGTTTGAGCCGCCGCGCCCGGCCGACTTAGGGTATTTTCAAATTACAATGGGAATTTTCCAGATGCAGCCCTGTCTTGAGGAGCATCTGTATTCATTTAATGTTTATGATACAATGTACAGATGACAATTTCAAAAATGTTAAAACGTGAGAGGGAATACATAGGTCTTAGAACCAAAGAAATAAGATAGTTTGCTCCAGATCTGTTCCAAACAGACAAGAATATACAGATAAGTAATGAGATCAAACTGTTCTGACAAGTTTCGCCAGATAAAATAAACTTACCAAGTTTCAATCTTAGCTTCAACTAGTGAAGCTCAGAAAAGATACCTACTTTTCAATGGCCGATGTGCAAACTCAGCCAAACGAGATTAAGTTGCACTTAACTCAAAAATAGCAGCTCTCATATCAAGTATTTTCCATCCTAGGAGCAATCATCTCTTAACAGGGTTTGAAGTATTATATTCAACACCATTAACCAAGTAACTCACTAACTTCCCAGATGAACCCAGTTAAATGAAAATCTTTGTTTCTAAAAAAACACATTAAAATGTTATGTGTATTTTACCACAATAAAGAAAAAAAGTAAATTACAAGCTGCTAAAAAATTCAATACAGCAGTCCTTTCACACCTCTAACTAAGCCTATTACTTACTAATTCAACCCTAAAATAAAGAGGGGTTATTTACACAGAATACAGTGTGGGTAGTGCCTCCTGGAGTTGTGGAAATTTTGCCTATACTGCATTTGTAAATGAGAAGTAAATGTTCAGGTGTTAATCATAACCAAATTCCTCTCATTGTATTCAGAGCCTCCTGTTATGCCTTCATCCCAGGAGAGGAAAACCTGAAGCTGTCAACATGTCATGTACAGACTGCTAAAGTTTTGCAGAAGTGTCGTCATTCTGTGGTATCCATGACCAGCCTCCTCTGCCAGAGCCACGCAAAAACAAAAAGCTAAGAGTTTAATACACAGCTCTCCCAAGAAAAAACTCAAGTAAGCATAATTATTTTGAGTTAGATATTCCTGCGGTCTGCTTTTCCTTGGGAAGGGAGGGACAGCAGGGGCTGGTAGGAGACAGGTATTCTTAGCAGTGGACACCTAGGTTATGTTAAATGCCTTGTTGTTTTGTTCTAGGTATCTCCCTTACCTTGTCCCAAAATGAAAGACTATTATCAAGGGTCCAGCCTTAAATTTAAAAAAAAAAAAAAAAAAAAAAAAAAAAAAAATGCTGGGTGCGGTGGCTCACACCTGTAATCCCAGCACTTTGGGAGGCCAAGGTGAGATCACGAGGTCAGGGGTTCGAGAGCAGCCTGGCCAACATGGTGAAATCCCGTCTCTATTAAAAATACAAAAATTAGGCTGGGCGCAGTGGCTCAAGCCTGTAATCCCAGCACTTTGGGAGGCCAAGACGGGCAGATCACAAGGTCAGGAGATCGAGACCATCCTGGCTAACACGGTGAAACCCCGTCTCTACTAAAAAAAAAAAAAATACAAAAAATTAGCCGGGAGTGGTGGCAGGCGCCTGTAGCCCCAGCTACTCGGGAGGCTGAACCAGGAGAATGGCGTGAACCTGGGAGGCGGAGCTTGCAGTGAGCTGAGATGAAGCCACTGCACTCCAGCCTGGGCAACAGAGCGAGACTCCTTCTCAAACAAACAAACAAACAAACAAACAAAAAAAAACAAAAATTAGCTGGGTGTGGTGGCAGGCACCTGTAGTCCCAGTTACTTGGGAGGCTGAGGCAGGAGAATCGCTTGAGCCAGGGAAGCGGAGGTTGCAATAAACTGAGATCGCGCCATTGCACTCCAGCACAGGAGACAGTGCGAGACTACGTCTCTAAAAGAAAAAACATACACACACATACACACACACACACACACACAACCATTCTCTTCAATCCTATTCCCACACACCTAGGAACTACAGTCAATATGAAACATGCTGAAGTAGCCAAAAGCTATGCAAAACAAAACTATCACGGATTCAGTATGCATTCTACGCAACGCTGGAGGCAGGACAGACATAGCCTCAGTGTGTACAGCAACATTAAAACAGCAAGTCAAGGAAACACTGTTCATACATTTAATTAAATATGTTTATGTTTTATTATGAAGACAACAAAATCTCAAGGTTACGTTCACTTCCCAAAAAAAAAAAAAAAAAAAAATTAGGCCAGGCAGTGTCTCCCACCTGTGAGCCCAGCAGTTTCGGAAGCCAAGGTGGGAGGGTCGCTTGAGCCCAGGAGTTCCAGACCAGCCTGGACAACACAGCAAGACCTCATCTCTGCAAAAAATTAAAAAATTAGCTTGGTGTGGTGGTGTGCGCCTGTTGTCCCAACTACTTGGGAGGCTGAGGAAGGAGAATTACTTGAGCCCAGGAATTTTAGGCTGCAGTGAGCCATCATCACGTCACTTCACTCCAGCCTGGTAACAGAGCAAAAATGTCCCTGCATCCCAGCCTGGGCAACACAGCAAAACTGTTTTATAAAATTAAAAAAAAAAAAATTAGTTTGTCAATTACATGGTTCTTTTTTCCTGTTGTATTAATTCAACCATCCTGAACTTTGTTCCCACATATCTAGAAAGGACCAAACTGATACTTAGAAGAAAAATCTCACATGGTTTAAAAGAGGGGAAAGGGCTGGGCACGGTGGCTCGTGCCTGTAATCCCAGCACTTTGGGACGCCTAAGTGGGTAGATCACCTGAGATCAGGAGTTCGAGACCAGCCTGGCCAACTAAAACCCAGTCTCTACTAAAAAAACACAAAAATTAGCCCGACATGGTGGTGTACGTCTGTAATCCCAGCTACTCAGGAGGCTGGGAAAGGAAAATCGTTTCAACCCATGAGGCAGAGTTTGGCAGACAGCCAGACTCAGTCTCAAAAAAACAAAAGGAGGGGGAAGAACTGTCAGTAATTTTTCGCTAGTTCTTCCTCCTCTTCCTCTTCTTCCTCTTCCTTTCTTCTTCAGTGTTTTTGGCCAGGAAAGCTTTCCATTCATTAGTTTTTACTACTGAGTAATGTTCATACACTGTATAACCATGTCCCCTGCATAGTGGTTGAGAGTGCCTGCTACTTATGAATCCTAGTTATTTCCTTACCAGTGGGACATGCAGCAAGCTTCTGGCACACAACCTCACTGTACTTCAGTTTTGCCTACCATTTGTAAAACACTAATATATAACATTCCTTACTTCATAAGGCTGAAGATTAGGTGAGATAATACAAATAAAGTTCTTAAAATAGCTCTTTGTACACAGGATGAGTTCAATACATGGTAGCCATTGTTATTACTGGTGTACTAACATTGTTATTACTGGTATACTCATTACTACAATGTCTTCGGTAGATTATTCTCTTTTAAAAGTCTAGCCTGTAATCCCAGCATTTTGGGAGGCTGAGGCAGGCGAATCACTTGAGGTTAGGAGTTCAAGAGCAGCCTCGCCAACATGGTGAAACCCCGTCTCTACTAAAAACAAAAAAAATTAGCCAGGTGTGGTGATGTATGCCTGTAGTCCCAGCTACTCGGGAGGCTGGAGCAAGAGAATCGCTTGAACCCAAGAGGCTGTGGTTGCAGTGAGCCGGGATCGCGCCACTATACTCCAGCCTGGGTGACAGAGTAAGACTCTGTCTAAAAAAAAAAAAAAGAAAAGAAAAGAAAAAAAAGTCTAGTTTTAGAATACATTTATCCCAGGCTAATTTACATGTCATGTAAATTAACTTTTTAAAAAATTACTCAACCATTAACTCACAGGTAGCTGTATCCTGAAGGATGTATCCTTCAGGCTGTATCCTGAAAGCTGTATTAACTCACAGGTAGCTGTATCCCGAAATTGGCCGGGTGTGGTGGCTCAAGCCTGAAATCCCAGCACTTTGGGAGGCCGAGACGGGCGGATCACGAGGTCAGGAGATCGAGACCATCCTGGCTAACACGGTGAAACCCCGTCTCTACTAAAATACAAAACTAGCAGGGTGAGGTGGCGGGCGCCTGTAGTCCCAGCTACTTGGGAGGCTGAGTCAGGAGAATGGCGTAAAACCCGGGAGGCGGAGCTTGCAGTGAGCTGAGATCCGGCCACTGCACTCCAGCCCGGCGACAGAGTGAGACTCTGCCTCAAAAAAAAAAAAAAAAAAAAAATTTACCCCGAAATTAAGTAAAATTAATTTGGAGGGGCCAGGTGTGGTGGCTCACACCTATAATCCCAGCACTTTGGGAAGTCAAGGCAGGCAAATTGCTTGAGGTCAGGAGTTCGAGACCAGCCTAGCCAACACAGCGAAAGCCCATCTCTACTAAAAATACAAAAATTAGTTGGGTGTGGTGGCACATGCCTGTATAATTCCAGCTACTCAGGGGGCTGAGACCAGAGAATCGCGTGAACTCAGGAGGCGGAGGTTGCAGTGAGCCAAGACTGTGCCACTGCACTCCAGCCTGGGTGAGGGAGTGAGACCCTGTCTCAAAAATAATAATAATAATAATAATAACTTCAGAGGCGGATGGTGGTAGAAAATTATAGGCTAGGCACGGTGGCTCACACCTGTAATCCCAGCACTTTGGGAGGCCAAGGTGGGAGGATCACAAGGTCAGGAGTTCAAGGCCAGCCTAGCCAACACAGTGAAACCCCAACTCTACTAAAAACACAAAAACAAGCTGGGCGTTGTGGTGGGCGCCTGTAATCCCAGCAACTCAGGAGGCTTAGGCAGGAGAATGGCTTGAACCTGGGAGGCAGAGGTTGCAGTGAACCAAGATGGCACTATTGCACTCCAGCCTGGATGACAGAGTGAGACTCCATCTCAAAAAAAAAAAAAAGAAAAAAGAAAAGAAAATTATAAACTGAAATGTAAAGGCACTTGAAAAATCTCATTACTAGTTAAAAGTACAGATGCTCGATTTACAATGAAGTTACATCCCAGTAATCCCATTGTAAACTGAAAATACTGTAATTTATGCATTTACTACACACAACCTACCAAACATTATAGCTTAAGCCTAGCCTACCTTACCCTAAATGTGCCCAAAACGCTTACATTAGTCTGAAGTTGGGCAAAACTATCTAACACAAAGCCTACTTTATAATAAAGTGTTGAATATCTCATGTAAAAGCATCATACCAGATATCCCTAGTCTGGGAAAAGAAGGAAATTCAAAATTTGAAGTACAGTTTCTTTTGTTCTTATTTTTTTGAGACAGTCTCGCTCGGTCGCCCAGGCTGGAGTGCAGTGGTATGATTTCAGCTCATTGCAACCTCCGCCTCCCGGATTCAAGCAATTATCATGCCTTAGCCTCCCAAGTAGCTGGGATCACAGGCGTGTGCCACCATGACCAGCTAATTTTTATATTTTAAGTAGAGACAGGGTTTTGCCATGTTGGCCAGGCTGGTCTCGAACTCCTGACCTCAACTGATCTGCCCACCTTGGCCTCCCAAAGTACTGGGATTACAGGCATGAGCCACTGTGCCCGGCCTGAAGTACAGTTTCTAACAAACAAGCAAAACTTTTGCATCATTATAAAGTAAAAAATCTTTAAGTCAAATCATCATAAATTGGGGCCTGTCTGTACTTTTGTTTAAATGGCATACCTTTCCTCTAGCACATTTATACTATCGCTCTTCTCCCACAGGGCCATGGGCATTTTAAGACAGCCTAATAGCCACTAAGTGATAATATGATATGGTAAAGGATTTGATGAAGTAAATGCTTAATAGCTTGATGCGTTCCCTGACACTCCCAGGAGGTAGGTCAGTTCAGTTTAGGAACAATCCAAGGAATTGTGTTTCATTCAACTAGGCTGAGCTTTCATCTTCCCAGGTGGACACCTTAGATGTCCCAGCCTCTCCCTTAACTTGGACCCAAATCCCTGGATTTGCTAATACTGAATCCATCTCTCTAGGGGGCTGACTCAAAACCAAAACAGTAACTGGAGATGAAATGTCTACCGCCTTCAGTAAATTATTTTTTGTACCAAACTTTGACACTACTGCATCTCCTTCTCTATTAACAACTGTTTGACAGATACGGAATCCTAAGAAGGCCCCAAAATCCTAAATAATCTTCTTCCACTATAAACCAATAATCCCTCCCCAATAACACCATATTTAGCCCAAATGGGAGCACACACAGATTAGGACAAACAGCACACCCACTTCACCCTCACTCTTTTTTTTTTTTTTTTTTTTTTGAGACGGAGTCTCGCTCTGTCGCCCAGGCTGGAGTGCAGTGGGGATCTCAGCTCACTGCAAGCTCCGCCTCCCGGGTCTAGGCCATTCTCCTGCCTCAGCCTCCCGAGTAGCTGGGACTACAGGCACCCGCCACCTCACCCAGCTAGTTTTTTGTATTCTTAGTAGAGATGGGGTTTCACCGTGTTAGCCAGGATGGTCTCGATCTCCTGACCTCGTGATCCACCCGTCTCGGCCTCCCAAAGTGCTGGGATTACAGGCTTGAGCCACCGCGCCCGGCCCACCCTCACTCTTGAAGCTCCTTTTTCAAGTATTTTGGATTCCAGTTAATTGTGCAGAAACTTCTCACCCTGAGGGCAGAGTCTGCATCTGGTTCAGCTCAGCTATCCCCAAGATATAAGCACTACAGAGTCTCTAGAGCAAATTTAGAACCTATTAGCAGATCAAGAGTGCTGTAACCTTAAGTCAACATTCCCCAGCTGGCTCAGAGTGGAACCTACCTCAAGGGGTCACTCAAGTAACCTTAAAGTCAAGGAGATAGGCTTCTCCTTGGTCTCGAACACCATCTTTGGAAAACAAAATGTGTATAAAAACTACGAAGGGCTGCATGCAGTTTGGTTAGAAACTCTGGGGGAACACAACAGAGTGGTAGAAGACACTTCTACCAGATTCTACAACCAGGTCAAAGCAGTAAAGGAAAAAACATTAGTTAGAGCATCAGAATATTCAATGGTTTCCCTAAAGGAAATTAATACCCTTGGGTAGTTTACGAAATAAAACGAAACTCGTCAGGCCAGCAGTAGTACCTTCTATACTAATACTCCTGACTACATTTATATAAAATTTAGAACTTTTAAGGTGCTCTTATATACATATGCCTTTTAATCCTCACACATCAACCCACGAAGAAAGGGCAAGATTAGGCCCACTTTAAATATACATCTTTTTTAAGTTCAAAAAGGCAATGCAATACTGGCAAGAGGACAGGATTTGGTGTCACAAGTGCTGCCACTTTCAACCACATAACCTAGGAAAAATCATTTTACCTAAGGTTATCTCAGCTTCCTCATCTGTAAGATAATGATGATTAGTACCTGCTCTACTGAATGCCAATAAGAAAATCTATGTGAAATCAACATAAAGTACTAAAACAAACATTAGTATTGATTTGACCAACATTAGAAAGTTAAATAGCAGAGTCAGAACCAGATTTGGGGTCTTCTGACCACTATAGTCTAGTGCTCTTTTTACTATTCCATCCTACAGTAGAAAAATAAGTTTTCATTTATATAAGCTTTCAAAAGTAAGTTTCAGCCACAGGTGAAGACAAATCTTTAAAACAAAAAACTCCCAAAACATACATTGATTCCTATGACATTTTTTCTGCATTTTCAGCGTTTGTATAAAGAGCATGAAGTATATCTTTAATCAGGGAAATAACTTGAAAATGCTAAGTATCTGGATTAATTTTACCTTTTCTTATTCTTTAGGAGAGATGACTATTATTCTTTAGGAAAGGATTACACTTGTAGTCCTAACATTTTGGGAGGTCGAGGCAGGCGAATCACTTGAGGTCAGGAGTTCGAGACCAGGCTGGACAACATGGCAAAAGCCCGTCTCTACTAAAAATACAAAAATTAGATGGGCGTGGTGGTGCGCCTGTAATCTCAGCTACTTAGGAGGCTGAGGCATGAGAATTGCAAAAACCCGGGAGGCGGAGGCTGCAGTGAGCTGAGATTGCACCACTGCACTCCAGCTTGGGTAAGGAAGTGAGATGTCTCAAAAAGCCATAATAGTAATAACAATAAATAAATCGCTTCAGTACAGGAGTTGGTCATCCTGGGCAACATGGTGCAACCCCAACTCCACAAAAAATACAAAAATTAGCTGGAGTTGGTGACGTCCACCTGTGGTCCTAGCTACTCAGGAGGCTGCGGTGGGAGGATCACCTAAGGCAGGGGAGGTCAAGGTTCAAGTGAGCCATGATTGTGCCACTGCTCTCTAGCCTGGGCGACAGTGAGGCTCTGCCTCAAAAAAAAAAAAGAAGGAAGGTACTAAGCCATGTTTCCACAACCAGATGAATAACGGAAGAAGGAAACTCTGGATCCAAAGTACAGACTGTATTTCTCAAGGGTTCAACTATTCTGTCCCTACTGGAGGAAAGTGGCAGACAATCTACACGTTAACATATTCTTTAGGCCAGAACAAAAAATATTAGACAACAAAAAGGAATAAGAAAACACCAAAGAGTGTAAATAATTACAGGAAAAAAATGTGTATACACAGGCCATAAGAAATGTGTTTATGCAATTCCGATATCGTTCCAGAATTAAATTCTTAAACCACACATACAGACAAAAGAGAAACTGTAAATATCAATAAGTAACTAGAAAAGCCCATTTACCATTTATTTACCTTTGACCTTAAAATCCTTGTCTGTTTCAAGCACAGTCAGCCCTTCTACTGGGTTACACATTCACAAATTGCTAGAACACAGTCTCAAGTTCATAGTGATTTTTGTTGTGGGGGTGGTCAACGAAAGGCTGATGACCCCAAGCAGCCCGGGCTGGCACGGGATAGTAATTCTACACTTAGTAAATATACAAAGATACCAAAGCCTATCTGTTACCACAGATCCAGCAAATAGGCCCAAGATAAAAACTGCCCAACGACGCCCTTCCTGAGCAGACTTAGACGCCCACAAAAGCTCAAGACCAAACAAACAAAGCCACCTCACCTGCCCAAAGGTAACCAATCCGTACAGAGCGGGGCCTCCTCATGGGCCTCGGAAGGCAGCCCCAGCCCCAGCCTCCTCTCACCTCCCGCCTCTGCCGTTGGCTAAGAAGTAACTAAGGAGCCTCGCGTGTCACAGTGTGTGACATCACCCGCCCGACAGGCCCCACCTCGAGACAAGGCTCCGGGTCGCTCACCCAGGGTCAGCCCGACCCGAGAACCCGCCAGCAGCCGAACAGCAATCGGTTGGGTGGGGTTTCGCGTTCCTTCACCTCGGAAGGACGTGGTCTGAATTCGAACGAAAGAAGCTGGGCCAAGGGGTCCTGTGTCTACACTTAGTGGAGGAGGAGCGGGAGAAAGGAAAAGGCGGGCTGAGAATGGTCCTTCGCCAGCCTCGACGCCCCCCCGCAAAACCCCGCAGACTCGCCTCCGCCCCTCCTCCCCCGCTACAGCACTGTTGCGCATGCGCAGCACTAGTTCCCTCGCTTCCCTCTCCGCCCAGTTTTCCCGAGTCTGGTCTCCGAGCAGGGCCTCGTTCCTTCAGGTGCCATCTGTCCGCAGACGGAAGCTACTCCCACTCTTGCTCAGACAGTAACTGCTAACTCCCTTTCCATTTCTCACTCCCAGTTCGCCCAGTACTAACTCCAGACGTACCTTCCTAACCAGCCACTCGAAGGCCTACTGGCGCTTCTAACACCGGATGTGCTCTGACTCACCCACGTCCGCTCCCGATCCTTTATCCGGCGTCCGCCTCTCGAGGGAAGCCCCGCCCTGTGGTCCGCTTAAAACCAGTCCTCATTGGCCGTTGACCGCACTTCTGCCTTTCCATTGGCTGTACGTGCAAAAACAACGGCTGCTTAGTTCAGAGGCCTGAGCTTGTCGATCAAGACTCTGGCCACCAACCGCCGTCGAAGCAAAAAGTCTCCGCCTTCTTACCGTAGTAAGCCAGGGTCACGGTGCGCTGCTGCCTCTAGTGGAGAAAGTGAAAATGGGCAGGCTACCCCCCCGGACAGCCCCACGACTTTTGAAGGGGTAGCGCCGCAGTTTCGGGATTCTGACTTTATAGTCTTGTCATGCAGTGTTAAACAGGGAAAGCGATTCAGAGAACACATTAAAAAAAAGCGCCCTCACAGGGGGCGATTTACTGTGAAACTAGTGAAGCGTAAGCTTCAGAGCACCTTTGAAAGCACTTCTCTAGAGTCTGCGAGAAGGAAATAGCAGGATTCCAGGAGAACAGGAGGAAAGCCAGAATTTAGAAAACCACTTTCTGGAAAGATAGAACAGTTCTTTTCAGTAAGGAATACAAATATCCAGGGTATGATTCTCAGTACGCAAACCCAGGTATGCAATTAACAGAAGTTAATTTTCGGCCGGGATTGGTGGTTTACGCCTGTAATCCCAGCACTTTGGGAGGCTGAGGTGGGCAGATCACTTGAGGCCAGGAATTCGAGACCAATCTGGCCAACATGGTAAAACCCCGTCTCTATTAACAATCTAAAAAATTAGCCGGGCATGGTGGCGTGTGCCTGTAATCCCAGCAACTCGGGAGGCTAAGGCAGGAGAATCGCTTGAACCGGGGAGGTGGAGGTTGCAGTGAGCCGAGACGGTGCCACTGCCCTACAGCCTGGGAGACAGGGAGACCCCGTCTCAAAAAAACCAAAAAAGTTAATTTTCTGTAATACAATCTAATTTTTGCTATAGTACGACCTAATATATACTCTGAACCTCATTCCACCGGAATGGAAAAAAAGAAAAGTATTACCAGTTCTTCATCGGACCCTTGGTCCCCAGCATGGAGGTCACTCTCTCAGGCCAAGTGGCAGTTGAGGGTGGACTAGGGTGGGTGGGCTAGGGGACGAGGGCAGTGACCACCAGACGGAGCTGTCTTAGCAGCCCCTTTGGAGACCAAGCCAAGGGAGGTCAAAGGGCTGGAATTCTCCCCAGGGCTTTCTTCAGCGAGAAGCACCACCTGTGCAAGACATTATAGTAAGGAGTTGGAAAGCTGATAATATAAAGTTTCGAGACTATCAATTATTTAAAATCTATTTTTTTAATTTTTTTATTTTTTTTAATTTTTTTTTTTGAGACGGAGTCTCGCTCTGTCGCCCGGGCTGGAGTGCAGTGGCCGGATCTCAGCTCACTGCAAGCTCCGCCTCCCGGGTTTACGCCATTCTCCTGCCTCAGCCTCCTGAGTAGCTGGGACTACAGGCGCCAGCCACCTCGCCCGGCTAGCTTTTGTATTTTTTTAGTAGAAACGGGGTTTCACCGTGTTAGCCAGGATGGTCTCGAACTCCTGACCTCGTGATCCGCCCGTCTTGGCCTCCCAAAGTGCTGGGATTACAGGCTTGAGCCACCGCGCCCAGCCTAAAATCTATTTTTGACTAATTTAGCTTTCTAACATCTCTATAAAAATGGTATAAAATGGTCATTTAGTTGCAAAGAGTATGCAACTAAAAAATGCAAGATGGGTGAAGACTTATAGCAGTTGCTAGGCAGTTATTATTTTTCTGGACTTTGTGATGTCTGTGGTTTTTGTCGGTATTTCAAAATCTACAATGATTCTTCTCATTCTAAATGTTGACTTTATGACATCATTTAATTCTTTATTACATGTTTATTTACTCTAAATAAATATTGAATTTATTACATAATTTTAGAGCCCCACAATTGTATACATTTCAGGCTCCACAGAGCATATATCCACTCTTTTTTTTTTTTTCTTTTTTCTGAGACAGGGTCTTGTTCTGTCGCCCAGGCTGGAGTGCAGTGGCACAATCTTGGTTTGCTGCAACCTCCACCTCCTGGGTTCAAGTGATTGTCCCACTATAGCCTCCTAAGTAGCTGGGACTACAGACGCACGCCACCACGCCTGGTTTTTTTTTTTTTTTTTTTTTTTTTTTTTTTTTTTTTTTGGTAGAGACAGGGTTTCACTAGGTAGCCCAGGCTGGTCTTGAACTCCTGGGCTAAAGCGATCCACCCACCTTGGCCTCCCAAAGTGCTGGGATTACAGGCATGAGCCCCCGTGCCTGGCCTGATCATATATCCACTTTTTTTTTTCTTTTGAGACAGAGTCTGTCGCCCAGGCTGGAGTGTAATGGCGCAATCACTGCAACCTCCGCCTCCCAGGTTCAAGCGATTCTCCTGCCTCAGCCTCCCAAGTACCTGGGATTACAGGTGCATGCCACCACACCCAGCTAATTTTTTAAATTTTTAATAAAGACAGGGTTTTACCATGTTGGCCAGGCTGGACTTGAACTCCTGACCTCAGGTGATCCACCTGCCATGGCCTCCCAAAGTGTTGGGATTACAGACGTGAGCCACCACACCTGTCCCCAAGATTTTTATGTTTGTACCAGTGTGGCCCTTTCAGGTGATGCAGCTCTGTTTTCATGCCATACTTACGGTTCAATTGACCTTTTGTCAGGCTTAAATTATGTGCCTAGAACAAGAACTTGCTAAGAGTTCTGCCTGCACAGTTTTTAGTAACATAGGTTATTCATTTATTGAGCACCTACGACGTGCCTGCTTTATGCATATGTGGGTATATCAGTGAACAAAATACAAAAGTCACTGCCCTCATAGAGCTTAAATTCTAGCAGAGGGAGAAAAACTAAATAATAAGCATAATAATTAAATTGTGTAGTATTGTTAGAGTATAAGTGCTGTAAAATAGAGTAGGATAATTGGTATCAAAGTTCAAAGAGATGGAGGCTGAGGCGGGCGGATCACCTGAGGTCAGGAGTTCAAGTCCAGCCTGGGCAACATGGTGAAACCCCATCTCTACTAAAAATACAAAAATTAGCCAGGTGTGGCGGCACAAGCCTGTAATCCCAGCTACTCCAGAGGCTGAGGCATGAGCATCACTTGATTCCAGGAGGTGGAGGTTGCAGTGAGCCAAGATCTCGCCAGCCTGGGTGAGAAAGTGAGACTGTCTCAAAAAAAAAAAAAAAAAGGTTCAAAGAGATGAACATGTAGAAATTATAGAGGTGGTAGGCTTCATTGGGAAGTAAGACTTGAGCAATAACTTGGAGGAGATGAGGGAGGGATTGTGCAACGCAGGATCCCAGGAAAGAGTATTTCAGACAGAGCAACAGTAAGGGCAAAAGCCTTAAGTAGAAACATGCCTGGCACAGGTGAAGAACAGTAGGAAGGCTAGTGCCACTGCAGTGGTATAAATTAGGGCAGAAGGACAGGAGATGCAGTCAGAGAAGTAGTGTAGTGGGAGCAGATCATGTAGGGGCTTGAAAGACTTAGACCTTGGCTTTTTTGTTCTAAGGAAAATAGGTAACCACTGCAGGGTTTTTAGCAGAGGACTAACATTATATGACTTACCTTCTTACAGTAACACTGGCTGCTGTTTGAAAATTGTGGAGATTCAAGGGTAGAAGCAGTACAGTTAGAAGGTTCACACCAAAGTGGTAGTGGTGGAGGTGGTGGGAAGTAGATTCTGGATATATATTGAAGGTAAAACCAATATAATTTGCTGGCAGATTGGATGTGGGATGTAAGAGAAAGAGGAGTCAAGGATGACACCTAGGTTTTTAGTCATATGTATTATTTACTGTTTTGTAACAGAGCACTACAAAACTCAGTGGCTTAAAACAATAATCATTTATTATGTTATCTTTGAGGCAAGGCATGGTGGCTCATGCCTGTAATCCTAGCACTTTGGGAGGCCGAGGTGGGAGGATCCCTCGAAGCCAGGAGTTCAAGACCAGCCTGGGCAACAAAGCGAGATGCCATCTCTACAAAAAAGAAAACAAGAATTTGAGAGAACCTTGCAGGTAAGTCAGTCAGTCACTCTTGCTGGCCAGCACAGTTCTTTCATAAAATAGTGTGAAATTGGGTCTCCAGAATAGTGTTGACATGCTTATTTGGGGTCAAACTCAAGATGAATTCAGGTCTCTGGGCTATCAATAGTCCTCTACCAACCCTCGGTCATGAGCCATGTGTTGGGGACCTTGTGCTGGCCCTCCCTTGTCAGTGTTCTGACTGTGGAACTGCTGGTGGTCCACAGCACCTGAGGACTACAGGGTGGTAGCAGACATCTTTTATTCCGTGTATGACTGCATGCCATCTCCCTTCTGCCCCATCACTCGCACCCAGGGTAGTTACCCACCCCCACAGAAGATTCCATGACAGGTGTCAGGCAGTCCTCCCGGGGTAGTACAACCTTTCTCCTCCAAGATGAATGATTTTGGTATTGTTGCTACACAGTGCCAAAGGGCCCTTTCCAACTGATGTCCTCTTTTGCTTCTGACTGATGTGGTGATGCAATGCTCCCTCCATGTTTGTCTTAAGTCATGCCAAATGAGGCATGCAGGAATGGGATCACTCCTCTTGCTGCACCTGTGGGCCCTTCACACATCTTCCCTGTGTGTCCAAAAGATAGGGATGTGGTCAACATTCAAAGAACTGATAGTCTAGGAATGTTGTAATTATGGTTTAAAGTGTGCAAAAGAAGATAGGGTTAGAAGAAGTGATGCTCTATGTTTATTACATAAAATTCTGAGTGAAAATTTAACATGACCATAAAACAAATTATTGTTCACATTTTTGGGCATTCTCTGGATAAGACTTGCATTTGCGATCATAATCAAGAAAACACAGTAATAAAATAACATGAAATAAAATAAAAATTTTAAAAGAAAATACAGTAATAATTTTTGAGAGAGTCATGGACAACATCATGAATAATGTTTCATGAGTAATGTTGTAACCAAGAGTATTAAGGTACTCCAGAAACAAAATGTCTATATTGTTTCAATACAAACAGGTTCCAAGGACCTATGGAATTATAATAACAGAGTTACTACCTTTTTCTCTTGGTGGGAGATATGAAATTAGCCAGGAATGGCACATTTGACAATAAAGAACATGAAGAACATGATTTTTGGACCTGAACAAGAAAAGGTGGTACCTGCACACTATGAAGAATCATCACATGCTCTGATATGGACAATAAACTGATACCTCTTTTCTAACCATTATTCTAAGTCTTCATTGATATATCATTTTGCTGTATGTCATTATACTTCACATAGCCTCATAAGCTTTTGTTTACACTTATAATTTTTTAATACATTTAAAATATTTAAAATGTATTTGTAATAAATTTAAAAATTGAGACATAATTCACGTATCATAAAATTTACCATTTAGGCCAGGTATATTGGCTCACACCTGTAATCCCAGCACTTTGGGAGGCCAAGGTGAGTGGATCACTTGAGGCCAGCAGTTTGAGACCAGCCTGGGAAATGTAGTAAAACCCTATCTCTACTAAAAATACAACAATTAGCTGGGCATGGTGGCACACACTTGTAATCCCTGTTACTCAGATGGCTGAGGCACAAGAATCACTTGAACCCAGTAGGTGGAGATTGCAATGAGCCAAGATTGTGCCACTCTACCCTCAGCCTGGGTGACAGAGTGAGAGTCTGTCTCAGAAAAAAAAAAAAAAAAAAATTACCATTTATTTTTTAATTATTATAAATTACCAGCCCAATTATTTTTTTAATTGAGGTAGGGTCTCACTCTGTCATCCAGGCTGGAGTGCAGTGGTGCAAACATGGCTCACTGCAGCTTTGAACTCCTGGGCTCTAGCAATCCTCCTGCCACAGCCTCCCGAGTAGCAGGAACCACAGGTGTGTACCACCATGTCTTGCAATTTAAAACATTTTTTTTTTGGCCAGACTCAGTGGCTCACACTTGTAATCCCAGCACTTTGGGAGGCTGAGACTAAGGGATCACGAGGTCAGGAGATCGAGACCATCCTGGCCAACATGGCAAAACCCCATCGCTACTAAAAATACAAAAATTAGCTGAGTGTGGTGGAGTGTGCCTGTAATCCCAAGTACTTGGGAGGCTGAGGCAGGAGGATCGTTTGAACCAGGGAGTCAGAGGTTGCAATGAGCCGAGATGGTGCCACTGCACTCCAGCCTGGTGACAGAGCAAGACTCCATCTCAAAAACAAAACAAAACAATTTTTTTTTTTTTTCTGTAGAGATGGGATCTCACCACGTTGCCCAGGCTAGTCTCCAACTCTTGGACTCAAGTGATCCTCCTGTTTCAGCCTCCCAATGTGAAATTCACCCTTTTAAAGTGTACGTTTTAGTAATTTTTAGAATATTCCCAAGATTGTGCAATCACCACTAATTCCAGAACCTTATTTTCATTTTAAAAATATTTTTAACGTTAAAATATTTGAGACAGGAAGTCACTCTGTTGCCCAGGTTAGAGTACAGTGGTACAATAATGGCTTATTGCAGGCTTGACCTCCTGGGCTCAAGCAATCCTCCCACCTCAGCCTCCCAAGTAGCTGGGACTACAGGTGTGCACCACCATACCTGGCTAATTAAAAAAATTTTTTTTTAATTTTGTAGAGACAGGGTCTCACTATGTTGCCTATGCTGGTCTTGAACTCCTGGGCTCAATCAATCCTCTAGCCTTGATGTCCCAAAATTCTGGGATTACAGGTATGAGCCACCATGCCCAGCCCCCAAAACGTTTTTATTACGCTCCAAAAAAATCCCTCCATTCATTAGCAGGATTAATTTCCTTCTCTCTTTCTCCACAACCCCAACAATTACTAATTTCCTTTCTGTCTCTAGATTTGCCTATCCTGGAAATTTCATAGAATCATACAATATGTAGCTTTTGGTATCTGACTTCTTTAACTTAGCATAATATTTTAAAGTTCATCTATGTTGTAGCATGTATCAGTATTTCATTCCTTTTTATGGCTGAGTCATATTCCATTGTATGACTATACTACATTTAGTTTGTACATTCACTTTAAATGTCCAATGATGGATATTTGGGTTATTTCCACTTTTTGGCTTTTATGAATAATGCTGCTATGAGCATTCATGTACAAATTTTTGTGTGGACATAGGCTTTCATTTATTTTGGATATATACCTAGGAGTAGAGTTGCTGGATCATATGGTAACTTTATTTTATTTTATTTTTGAGACAGAGTCTCACTGTCGCCAAGGCTGAAGTGCAATGGTGCGATCTCGGCTCACTGCAACTTCTGCCTCCCGGGTTCAAGCAATTCTCCTGCCTCAGCCTCCCAAGTAGCCGGGATTACAGGCGCCTGCCACCAGGCCCAGCTAATTTTTTGTATTTTTAGTAGAGACAGGGTTTTGCCATGTTGGCCAGGCTGGTCTCGAACTCCCAAACTCAGGTGATCTGCCTGCCTCGCCTCCCAAAGTGCTGGGGTTACAGGCATGAGCCACCATGCCTGGCCATGTGATAACTTTAGATTTAACTTTTTGAGGAATTGCCAACCTGTTTTCCAAAGTTGCTGTACCATTTTATGTTCTCATCAGCAGTTTCTGTGGTCACTAATTTCTCTACATCCTTGCCAACACAGAGTCTTGCTCAGTCGCCCAGGCTGGAGTGCGGGTGGCGCGATCTGGGCTCACTGCAAGCTCGCCTCCCGGGTTCACGCCATTCTCCTGGCTCAGCCTCCCGAGTAGCTGGGACTACAGGCACACGCCACTATGCCTGGCTGATTTTTTTTGTATTTTTAGTACAGACGGGGTTTCACTGTGTTAGCCAGGATGGTCTCGATCTCCTGACCTCGTGATCCACCCGTCTTGGCCTCCCAAAGTGCTGGGATTACAGGCGTGAGCCACCGTGCCCGGCTGATGTTGAGTATCTTCTTGGCCATTGTATATTTTCTTTGGAGAAATGTCTATTCAAGACTTTTGCCCATTATTTTTTACTTGGGTTGTCTTTTTATTGTTGAGACATTAAGAGTTCTTTATATATTCTGGATACTTATCAGATATATAGCTTGCAAATATTTTTCTCCCATTCCATGGGATGTTTTTTAAATTCTTCTTAGCGATTCTTTGAAATGAGAACATTTTTTTTTTTTTTTTTGAGACGGAGTCTCACTCTGTTGCCCAGGCTGGAGTGTAGTGGCGCAATCTCGGCTCACTGCAACCTCCACCTCCTGGGTTCAAGCTATTCTCCTGCCTCAGCCTCCTGTGTAGCTGGGACTATAGGTACGTGCCACCATGCCCAGCTAATTTTTTGCATTTTTAGTAGAGGCAAGGTTTCACCGTGTTAGCCAGGATGGTCTTGATCTCCTGACCTCGTGATCCGACTGCCTCAGCCACCCAAAGTGGTGGTATTACAGGCGTGAGCCACTGGGCCTGGCCCTTTTTTTTTTTTTTTTTTT
>NW_016811706.1:428906-457385 GCF_001698545.2 Rhinopithecus bieti
TTTTGAGACGGAGTCTCACTCTGTTGCCCAGGCTGGAGTGTAGTGGCGCAATCTCGGCTCACTGCAACCTCCACCTCCTGGGTTCAAGCTATTCTCCTGCCTCAGCCTCCTGTGTAGCTGGGACTATAGGTACGTGCCACCATGCCCAGCTAATTTTTTGCATTTTAGTAGAGGCAAGGTTTCACCGTGTTAGCCAGGATGGTCTTGATCTCCTGACCTCGTGATCCGACTGCCTCAGCCACCCAAAGTGGTGGTATTACAGGCGTGAGCCACTGGGCCTGGCCCTTTTTTTTTTTTTTTTTTTGACATGGAGTCTTGCTCTGTCACCCAGGCTGGAGTGCAGTGGCGCAATCTTGGCTCACTGCAACCTCCGCCTCCCAGATTCAAGCAATTCTCCTGCCTCAGCCTCCCAAGTAGCTGGGACTGCAGGCGCCCACCACCACGCCCAACTAATTTTTTTTTGTATTTTAGTAGAAATGGGGTTTCACTGTGTTCGCCAGGATGGTCTCGATCTCCTGACCCCATGATCCACCGACCTCGGCCTCCCACAGTGCTGGGATTACAGGCGTGAGCCACTGTGCCCGGCTTTTTTTTTTTGTATTTTTAATACAGTCGGGGTTTTGCCATATTGACTCCTGACCCTGTGATCCCCTCATCTTGGCCTCCCAAAGTGCTGGGATTACAGGCGTGAACCACTGAGCCTGGCCAGAACATTTTTAATATTGATGAAATCCAATTTATCCATTTTCTTTGGTTGCTTGATGAAATCTGTGCTGCTTGAGCTTTATGTGTCATATCTAAGAATGTAATACATTTCAAATCAAATTATTTATATAGATAGGATCTCATAAAAAAAAATTTGCCTGGGGACCCACACACTGTAAGACTGGCCCTGTTTCCATTACTGAGTTTTGTCTACTTTTGAAGGGAAGGGAACTAGACTATACCTTTTGAAGGTGGGGTATCAAAGAATCTAAGAACATATTTACAGCCACCACTTGAGCACCTAGAAGGATGGAGTTGCCATCAACTGCAGTTTTTTACACCGATTTTTCAAACGGAAAAAATAAAATACTTGGAAGGCTAATGCTTCCCCCAAATGGGGGAAAGCATACTTCTGGAAATTAAAACTGTTTGAGGTAGTTTTTTTTGTTTTGTTTTGTTTTGTTTTTGTCATTCTATGAGTTTTACAGTGATAAACATGTTTACTAATCATTTATCGCAAATTAAATAGTAGAGCAAATTTCTAAACAATGTCCTACAGATAATAAACATCTTTTGACTATGCATACAAAATGCTGTACCTCAGTTGTTCCCAGTCCTGGTTACTCTCTCAGCAGTAGAATTAGAAGCCACATTTGAGATGGTTTTTTTTTTTTTTTATGTCTTTCTGTGTCTGGTCTATTTCATTTTACATAATGTCCTCTAGTTCCATCCATGTTGTTGCAAATAATAAAATTTCGTTCTTTTTATGATGTGATAATATTACATTATGTATTAGTACCACATTTTCTTTTTTCACTCTTCTATTGATGGACACTTAAGTTGATTCCATATCTTGGCTATTGTGAATAGTGCTGCAATAAATATGGGAGTGCAGATATCTCTTCAATACACTGATTTCTTTTCTTTTGGATGTATAAGCCAGCAGTAGTAGCTATACTTATATCAGACAAAGCAGATTTCAAATTGCTGGGTCATATGGAGTAGCTCTATTTTAATTTTTTTAAGTAATCTCCATACTGTTCTCTATAGTGGCTATACCAATTTACATACGTTCCCACTAACAGTATGTGGATTATTCTTTCTCCATCCAAATCCTCGCCAACATTTGTAATCGTCTTTCTTTTTTATTTTTATTTTTTGAGACAGAGTCTCACTCTGTCACCCAGGTTGGAGTGCAGTGGTGTGATCTTGGCTTACTGCAACCTCTGCCTCCCAGGTTCCAGTGATTCCCCTGCTTCAGCCTCCCGAGTAGCTGGGATTACAGATGCCCACCACCATGCCTGGCTAATTTTTGTATTTTTAGTAGAGACAGGGTTTCTTTTTTTTTTTTTTTGAGGTGGAGTCTCGCTCTGTCACCCAGGCTAGAGTGCAGTGGTGCCATCTTGGCTCACTGCAAGCTCCGCTTCTTGGGTTCACACCATTCTCCTGCCTCAGCCTCCGGAGTAGCTGGGACTACAGGCGCCTGCCACCAAGTCCGGCTAATTTTATTTTTTATTTTTTTAGTAGAGATGGAGTTTCACCGTATTAGCCAGGATGGTCTCGATCTCCTGACCTCGTGATCCACCCGCCTTGGCCTCCCAAAGTGCTGGGATTACAGGCATGAGCCACCGCGCCTGGCAAGACGGGGTTTTACCATGTTGGCCAGACTTGTCTCGAACTCCTGACCTCAGGCAAACAAGATGGTTTTTTAAACATGATCTTCAATGCTTTGACATAGATTTCATTGAGAAGTTGAGTCCATATCCTCTCTCCATGAAGGTGGGTAATTTGTGGCTGTTTCAACGAACAGACTACAGAATAAGTGATGCTGTGTGACTTCCATGGTTGTGTCATAAAAAGCTATTCAGTTTCTGCCTAAGTCTCTTGGAACATGCTTGCTCTTGGGATACTTCCTCTTAGAACCCAGCCACCGACTTGTGAGCCCAAGCCACTTGAAGAGGCCATCTTTAGGTGCTCGGGTCAACAATCCCAACTAAACCCAGCTTTGAGTCATCCTAGCCCAGATGCTACACATGTGAATGAAAGAGACTCCAGATTATTCTGGTCATCTGAGTCCTTCCAGCTGATACCCTGCTGTGCCCAGTCCAAATTCCTGTTGCATAGAATCTATGAGCCAAATGAAATGGTTGTTTTATGCCACCAAGTTTGGGGTCGCATAGATATTGAAACAGTGTACTCTCTTTTTAAAAAATCATATTTATTTATTTTTTATTTCAATAGGTTTTGGGGGAATAGGTGGTATTTGGTTGCATGAATAAGTTTTTTAGTGGTGATTTCTGAGATTTTGGTATACCCATCACTAGAGCAGTGTACATTGTAACCACTGTATAGTCTTTTATCCCTCACCCCGTCCTACCCTTTCCCGAGTCCACAGAGTCCAACTGTGTCATTCTTCTGCCTTTGCATCCTCAAAGCTTAGCTCCCACTTATGAGGGAGAATATAATGATGTTTGATTTTCCATTCCTGAGTTACTTCGCTTAGAATAACGGTCTCCAACTCCATCCAGGTTGCTGCGAATACAATTATTTAGTTCCTTTTTATGGCTGAGTAGTATTCCATGGTGTGTGTGTGTATTATTTTCTTTTTCCACTCGTTGATCGATGGGCATTTGGTCTGGTTCCATATATTTGCAATTGCAAATTGTGCTGCCATAAACATGTATGTGTCAGTATCTTTTTCATATAATGACTTCATCTGAGTAGACACCCAGGAGTGGGTTTGCTGGATCAAATGATAGATCTACTTTTAGCACTTTAAGGACTCTCCACACTGTTTTCCATAATGGTTGTATTCAACCAACAATGTAAAAGTGTTCCCATTTTACCACATCCATGCCAAATCTGTTATTTTTGATTTTTTTATTATGGCCATTCTTGCAGGAGTAAGGTGGTATTGCATTTCCCTGATAATTAGTGGATTTGATTTGCATTTCCCTGATAATTAGTGGTTTTGATTTGCATTTCCCTGATAGTGATATTGAACAATTTTTATTTTTTTTGGCCATTTGTGTATCTTCTTTTGAGAATTGTCTATTCATGTTCTTAGTGTTTTTGTTTGTTTGTTTGTTTGTTTTTTGAGACAGAGTCTCACTCTGTCGCCCAGGCTGGTGTGCAGTGGCCCCATCTCAGTTCACTTCACTGCAGCCTCCCCCTATAGGGTTCAAGCAATTCTCCTCCCTTAGCCTTCTGAGTAGCTGAGATTAGAAGCACATGCTACCGTGCCCAGCTAATTTATTTTTGTTTTGAGACAGAGTCTTGTTCTGTTGCCTGGGCTGGAGTGCAGTGGCACACTCTCTGCTCACTGCAACCTCCACCTCCCAGGTTCATGGGATTCTCCCTACCTCAGCCTCCTAAGTAGCTGGGATTACAGGCGCCCACCACCATGCCCGGCTATTTTTTTTTATTTTTTATTTTTAGTAGAGACAGGGTTTCACCATGTTGGCCAGGCTGGTCTTGAACTCCTGACCTCAGGTGATCCACCTGCCTCAGCCTCCCAAAATGCTGGGATTACAGGTGTGAGCTATTGCACCAGGCTGTTTTATTGTTGTTGTTGTTTGTATTTTTAGTAGAGATGGGGTTTCACTATGTTGGCCAGGCTGGTCTCAAACTCCTGACCTCAAGTGATCCGCCCACCTCAGCCTCCCAAAGTGCTGGGATTACAGGTGTGAGCCACCATGCCTGGCCTGAAACAGTGTTCTTTCTACAAATCAATAAGAAAAAAAAAACAAACAAACATAAAAGTGGGCAAAGGGTATAAATGCTCAAAAGTATAAAACTCCTAGAAGATAACATAGGAGAAAATGTAAATGGCATTGGGTTTGGTGATTCCTTTTTAGATATAACACCAAAGATATAATCCTATGAAAGAAATAATTGATAAAGGTTGACTTCATTAAAACGAAAATTTTCTGCTTTGCAAAAGACACTGTCAAGAAAACGAAAAATTAAGCTACAGACTGGGAGAAAATATTTGCAAAAGACATAAGTACTATTAACCAAAATAAACAAAAAACTCTTAAAACTCGACAATACGGAAACAAACTACCCTATTTTTAAAAAATGGGCCATTTTGTTTACTTGATCTGAAAGAAGATAAAATAAAAAATTTAAAATGGGCCAAATACCTTAACAGACACCTTACCAAAGATGATGTACAGATGGTGGACAGGCGTGGTGGCTGAGGCCTGTAATCCCAGCACTTTGGGAGGCAAGGCGGGCAGATCACGAGGTCAGGAGATTGAGACCAGCCTGACCAACATGGTGAAACCTAGTCTCTACTAAAAATACAAAAATTAGCCGGGCGTGGTAGCACGTGCCTGTAATCCCAACTACTCAGGAGTCTGAGGCAAGAGAATCCTTGAACCCGGGAGGTAGAGGTTGCAGTGAGCTGAGATCATGCCACTGCACTCCAGCCTGGGTGACAGAGTGAGACTCCATCTCAAAAAAAAAAAAAAAAAAAAAAAGATGTACAGGTGGCAAATACGTATATGAAAAATGCTCTAGGCCTACACAGTGCCTCACATCTTTAAACTCAGAGCTTTAGGAGGCCCAGGCAGGGAGATCACTTGAGGCCAGGAGTTCGAGACCACCTTGGCAACTCTTGTCTCTGCCAAAAAAATTATTATTATTTATTTTTTGAGATGGTGTCTCGCACTGTCTCCCGGTCTGGAGTGCAATGGTGCGATCCCGGCTCACTGCAACTTCCGCCTCCCAGGTTCAAGTGATTCTTCTGCCTCAGCCTCCCAAGTAGCTGGGACTACAGGCACCCGCCACCACGCCCAGCTAATTTTTCGTATTTTTAGTAGAGACAGGGTTTCACCATGTTGGCCAGGCTGGTCTCGAACTCCTGACCTCGTGATCCACCCGCCTCAGCCTCACAAAGTGCTGGGATTACAGGCGTGAGCCACCACGCCTGGCCTTTATTTTAGACTTAATTTTTGAAAAATTGCTATCATTTGTTGAGACTGGGTCTCACTTTGTTGTCCAGGCTAGAGTAAAGTGGTACAATCATGGCTCACTGCAGTCTCAAACTCCTGGACTCAAGTGATCCTCCCACCTCAGCCTCCTGAGTAGCTGGGACTACAGGTGTGTGTCATGGACCTGGCTAACTTTATTCTTAATTTTTTTTTGTAGAGATGGGATCCCACTTTTGCCCAGGCTGGTCCTCAACTCCTGGACTTAAGCAACTCAAGCAATTCTCCAGCCTTGGCCTCCCAGAGTGTCAAGATTATAGGCATGAGCCACTGTGTCTGGCCGAATTTTTTTTTTCTCACCCATTTTTTTTTTTTTTTTTTAAGTAGTCAGCATTTAATCAATCTCCCTCCATGTGGCCTCAAGCCACCAGGACACAGGCCCCCCCAACACCCTTAATCTTCTCCTCAGCTCTTCTGCTGAAGAATTTGGCCTTCACGATGACAGGCTGCTTTGGGAGCTCTCCTTTTCCCAGAACTTTGTAGTAGCCCGATTGCACCACATCAATGATGGGAGCAGCCCCAGTCTTGTTTTTAGCAGCATTCACCAGTGTCTGCTCACTGACCAAAGTCCACAATTTGTCAAGGTTGACAGTTGGGCAGAAGCTCTGGTTCCTCTTTAAGTGGTAATGCCTCATACCAACTTTCCCAAAGTAGCCTGGGTGGTATTTGTCGAAGTTGATCCGGTGGTGATGCAGACCACCAGCATTACCGCGGCCTCCGGGGTGCTTCCGGTGCTTGCCTATGCGGCCATGGCCGTGGCTCACGTAGCCCCGAAGTTTCCGGGTCTTCCTCAGTCTGGATGGCATGTTGGCAGCCCAGACGAAAAAGCACCCATTTTCAATTGAGCTCTTTGTTTTTTCTTTTCTTTTCTTTTTCTTTTTTTTTTGTTTTTTGCAGAGGCTGCTTAATACCTGCTGCTATTGAGTTGGGTGTTTGTTTTCTTTTTCTTTTTTGAGATGGAGTCTCATTCTGTCACCCAGGTTGGAGTGCATTGGTGCAATCTCAGCTCACTGCAACCTCCACTTCCCAGGTTCAAGTGATTCTCCCGCCTCAGTCTCCCGAGTAGCTGGGATTACAGGCGTGCACCACCACTCCCAGCTAATTTTTGAATTTTTTAGTAGAGACGAGGTTTCATCATGTTGGCCAGGCCAGTCTCGAACTCCTGACCTCAAGTGATTCGACTGCCTTAGCCTCACCAAAGTGGTGGGATTACAGGCGTGAGCCGTTGTGCCCAGCCAGGTTTTGAGAGTTCCTTATATACTCTGGATACAAATCCTTTGTCAGATAGGTGATTTGCAATATTTCCTGCCAGTCCTAGCTTGTGATTTGTTTTTAGTTCTCCTAACAGTAGTTTTCAAAGAGTATTAATTTTTAATTCTGATAGAGTCCAATATATCAATTGCTCTTTTACGGATTATGCTTCTGGAATCATAGCTAAGACATTTTGCCTAAACCAAGTTGCAGAAAATATCAAACTGTAGCCTGAAGGAGCTGACTAAGGGCAAGAATCAGAGACTAAACCAGCCACCGGGGCAGGTACTGGGCAAGGGGTGTAGGTGTAGAGGAAGAGATTCAGTTGTGGATGATAAGACAGTTGGGTGGATTTTCAGACAAGCAATGTGGTAGATATGATTGGTTAGCATTCAGCATCCATTTTCATCTCCTTTTAGCATACTTTCCTGAAGAGGCTAAAAAGCTAAGGATTATATGTCTCAGAATCCCTTACAGCCAATCACATGTACTTGGGTGAGATTCGAATGCAGAAGTGAGGCTGGGCTCATACCTGTAATTCTAGTACTTTGGGAGGCTGAGGCAGAATGGTTGCTTGAGCCCAGGAGTTTGAAACCAGCCTGCACAACACAATGGGACCCTGTATTACAAATCTTTTTTTTTTTTTTTTTTTTTTTTTAATTAGCCAGCGTGGTGGTACATGTCTGTAGTCCCAGCTACTTGGGAGGCTGAGGTGGGAGGATTGCTTGAGCCCAGGAGTTCAAAGCTGTAGTGAGCTGTGATTGCGCCACTGCACTCCAGCCTAGATGACAGAGTGAGTGAGGCTCTGTCTCAAAAAATATATATAATAGAATGCAGAAGTGAGACAAAGGCCATCACCCTGCTACTTTGACTATTTCTCCTGGCCAAGCAAGGTTGTAGAGAGGTGTCATGTTTCTATTGCAGTGATACTGTTAGGTCTCTAGCTTTGCAAATATTGAGAAGTGGTTGCATCAGAGTGTAGCTGTGGCAATGTCCTGATACAGCTGCCAGCTCCCTGGATCACAGCTGCAGCCCCTTATTCTTAAACCCAATTAGTGGAGACTTTCAGGTGCTTCACCCTCCCTGACAGTGGTAGAGGTAGCAGCTTCCCTTACCATGTTCCGGTGGTTATTCTTGGAGTTTCAACCCAAAGCTAGCTCCTCTAGATTTTCTTTCTTTTTCTTTCTTTCTTTTTTCTTTTCTTTTTTTTTTTTTTTTTTTGAGACGGAGTCTTGCTCTGTCGCCAGGCTGGAGTGCAGTGGCGTGATCTTGGCTCACTGAAACCCCTGCCTCTCGGGTTCAAGAGGTTCTCCTGCCTCAGCCTCCTGAGTAGCTGGGACTACAGGCATGCACCACCATACCCAGCTAAATTTTGTATTTTTAGTAGAGACAGGGTTTCATCATGTTGGCCAGGATGATCTCCATCTCTTGACCTCGTGATCCACCTGCCTCGGCCTCCCAAAGTGCTGGGATTATAGGCATGAGCCACCGTGCCCGGCCACTCCTCTAGACTCTCTGAAGGATTTTGTAAGCACTTAATTCTTTCTATCCCTAAGATAGTTGCAGGGATTTCTGTTTTCTGCACCAAATCCCCTCCAACTATCCTGAGTGATACATGCAGTCAGGATGTATCTGGGAGGAATGATAAAGAATCCAACATCTTCAGCTGGGCACAGTGGCTCATTCCTATAATCCCAGCACTTTGGGAGGCCAAGGCGGGCGGTTCACTTGAGGCCAGGAGTTTGAGACCAGCCTGGCCAACATCACGAAACTCCATCTCTACTAAAACAAATACAAAATTAGCCAGGCCTGGTGGCACGTGCCTGTAATCCCAGCTATTCAGGAGGCTGAAGCATGAGAATCGCTTGAACCCTGGAAGTGGAGGTTGCAGTGAGCTGAGATCATGCCACTGCACTCCAGCCTGTGCCACAGAGTAACTCTGTCTCAAAAAAAAAAAAAAAAAAAAAAAAAGAACAAAATATCTTCTATCGTGGGAAAAATGGGACTGTGGAAAGGCATTCATTTGTTCAACAAGCATGTAACAGACATGGAGTGGGTGCTATAGCTAGATATCAAGAATACCTATCTTCCCTGAAGGAGCTTACATGACCTGATGATTTCATGGTATGATGATAGAGATATATTAGAATACTATATGCTCACAGAGATGTTCTCAATCAGACTTGGTAGAGATGTCATCAAAGAGGTAACCTCTAAGCTTGGTTTTAACAGATGAGTAGGAATTGGCCAGCAAAGAAGGGGAAGAGCATTCTACCTGCAATAGGGAAAATTATTTTATTACTATTTTTTTGGGACAGGATCTCTGCTGTCCCCCAGGCTGGAGTGGTGCAGTCATGGCTCACTGCAGCCTAGACCTCCCAGGCTCAAGTGATCCTCCCACCTCAGCCTCTTAAGTAGCTGGGACCACAGGTGCATGCCACCATGCCCAGCTCATTTTTGTATTTTTGTAGAGACGGGGTTTCACCATGTTGCCCAAGGTGGTCTCAAACTCCTAGGCTCAAGTCATCCTCCCTCCTCAGCCTCCCAAAGTGCTGAGATTACAGGTGTAAGCCACTGCCTGTAATAATTTGCTAGGGCAAATTATTAAGTAAAACTCTTAAATATCTGTGTTCACACTTCTTCCACACCTTCCTAGGAAAGAGATGGGAAGAGGAGGTGTGTGTTTCTAAAGACTAGGCGCTAGACTAGGAGGTAGGGATAATGTAGAAGCTTCTTTGATGGGTAGGACAGGGATGGAGGCTGGAGTTTGAAAGTGCTATCAGTAAGGAGAAGGAAGCAGTTGACCTAAGAGCTTCCCTAGAGACTAAAGGAAGGGCATCCTTAACCTGTCCTAAACTTTTCAGTCTTCTTTACTTCCTCACTTCTCATTAGATAATCAGATGGCATGGGATTCTGAAACCAAGCCTGGGTTCAGAGCCAGGGATACCACTTACTCACTAGGTGATCTTGTTCATATGACTTCACTTTTTGAAATCTGCCTTCTCACCTATAAGATAAGGATAATGATAATATCTCCATTGTATAGTGTTGTAAAGATCTAATTAGATAATGGATGTGAAAAAATGTTGAAAATTGTAAAACACTATAGTAATACCAGTCACTTTTTTTTTTAAATTACACTTTAAGTTCTGGGGTACATGTGCAGAATGTGCAGGTTTGTCACATAGGTATATACGTACCATGATGGTTTGCTGCACCCATCAATCCATCATCTACATTAGGTATTTCTCCTAATGCTATCCCTCCCCTAACCCCCCACCCCCAGACAGGCCCCAGTGTGTGATGTTCTCCTCCCTGTGTCCAAGTGTTCTCATTGTTCAACTCCCACTTATGAGTGAGAACATGTGGTGTTTGGTTTTCTGTTCTTATATTAGTTTGCTGAGAATGATGGTTTTCAGCTTCATCCATGTCCCTGCGAAGGACATGAACTCATCTTTATGGCTGCATAGTATTCCATGGTATATATGTGCCACATTTTCTTTATACAGACTATCATTGATGGGCATTTGGGTTGGTTCCAAGTCTTTGCTATTGCAAATGATCAGTGTGCACACAATAAACATACGTGTGCCTGTATCTTTATAGTAGAATGACTTATAATCCTTTGGGTATATACTCAGTAATGGGATTGCTGGGTCAAATGTTTTGTTGTTGTTGTTTTTTTTGTTTGTTTGTTTTTGTTTTTGAGACCGAGTCTCACTCTGTTGTGCAGGCTGGAGTGCAATGGCACAATCCCAGCTCACTGCAACCTTCCCCTCTTGGGTTCAAGTGAGTCTCCTGCCACAGCCTCCCAAGTAGCTGGGATTACAGGTGTGCACCACCACACCTGGCTAATTTTTTTTATTTTTAGTAAAGACGGAGTTTCAGCATTTTGGCCAGGCTGGTCTCAAACTCCTGGCCTTAAGCAATCTGCCTGCCTCAGCCTCTCAAAGTGCTGGGATTATAGGCGTGAGCCACCGTACCCAGCCCCACCAGTCAGTATTATTATGTAATAAGCAATGAAGTCTGGTTGATTGTATCTCAGGTATATCTCCTTCCCCAACTTTATTTCTGTTCATCCCCCTGCTTTGATTTGGTTCAGGCTTCTATCTTCTCTATGTCATTTCTGTAGACCCTCTATATTTTCAAGTGCTCCTAAAGGAATTTTTCCATAGATCTTACTTAAAAACTATCTAGGACACGCTACTATCTACATAATAAAGGACAAACTCAACCAGGCATGGTAGCTTGTGCCTATAATCCCAACACTTTGGGAGACTGAGGCAGGAGGATCATTTGAGCCCGGGAGCTTGAGGCCAGCCTGAGCAATATGGCGAAACCCCATCTCTACAAAAAAATACAAAAATTAGTTGGGCATGATGGCACACACCTGTAGTCATAGGTACTAGGAAAGCTGAGGTGGGAGGATCACTTGAGCTAGGAGGTTGAGGTTGCAGTGAGCAGAGATTACGCCACTGCACTCCAGCCTGGGTGACAGAGCAAGACCCTGTCTCAAAAAAAAAAAAAAAAAAGGACAAACTTCTTAGCTTAGCATAGGGCTCTTTCTGAACTTGATCTGACCTGTCTTTCTACATTTATCTCCTCTCTTCCTGCTACACACCCTACTGTTCAGCCTCACTGAATTTCTTACTATTGCTCAAACAATCCATTTTCACCTGTATCGTTCCCCCTTCTGGAATGCCTTTTCTCCTTCCTGATCACCCTTCTTTCCATCACCTTCTCATCACACTGTTCTCTCTTTTCCATTTGGCACATCTATTCACCCGTAAGCACTGGCTCAAGTGTTATCCACTCCCCAGTTCTCTCAGTAGCACTTTGCATGCCCCTCTATGACAACACTTATCATACTGTTTTGTAAACATTAGTTTGAGAGGCTTTTAGATTCCTACTAGATTGTGAGCACAGGGAAGAAAGACACCTATTCATAGATGGATCTTCCTTAGTACCTGAAACAAAAGAGGTACTGGATATATATATATGTTTAAATAAACAAATAAGCTCCACAGACCAGACAAGACATAGACAAAAAAATTAAACCGCTTCGGCAGGCCTACACAGGTGGATCACCTGAGGTCAGGAGTTGGAGACCAGCCTGGCCAACATTGGTGAAACCCAGTCTCTACTAAAAATACAAAAATTAGCTGGATGTGGTGGTACACACCTGTAATCCCAGCTACTCGGGAGGCTGAGGATGGAGAATCACTTGAACCCAGAGGTGGAGGCTACAGTGAGCCAAGATTGCACCACTGTACTCCAGCCTGGGCAACAGAGTGAGACTCTGTCAAAAAAAAAAAAAAAAAAAATTAAACAGCAAGGAAGTAAAGGAACCAAGAGTTGCATATCTATAAGTTCTAAATGAAAAGTAGAGGAAACAAGAGTCATGATCATTTGAATTTGGGAAAACTCCAGGATGGGATTTAAAACTTGGACCCACCAATATAATACCAATGATCTTATGTGGTTCCTTCAAACTGGGTCCATACTCCTCCTCTCTACCTTGCCTCCCCTGCCGCAGACTTGGAACTCTTTTGAAGTTGGCAGCAGGTCTCTTGTTCATCTTTTTATCTTGCATTCTTTCTTTATCTACTGGTATCTAGCCAGATGTTTTGTACATAAGCACCCAATAAACCTAATGATTGTATTAAGCCTGGGTAGGATTTGGATAGATGGAGTAGAAGGAAGAAGAAATCCAGATCAGGGACGCAGCAGGAATGTGTTAGTTTTCTGTTGCTTCTCTAACAAATTATCACAAACGGTGGCTAAGAACAACACAGATTTACGATTTTATAGTTCTAGAGATCAGAAGTCTGAAATTAGGTCTAACAGGGCACAAATTAAAGTGTTGACAGGGTCATGTTCCTTATAGAGAATTGAAGGGAGAATCTGTTTCCTTGACTTTTTTCAGTTTCTAGAAGCTACTGCATTCCTTGGCTCATGGCCCCACCTCACCCTGACCCCTACTTCTGTCATCACATCCCCCTCCCTCATTTTGGCCTTTCCTCTTATACAGACTGTTGTGATCACATTGAGATCACCTGGATAATCCTCTCATCTCTAGATCTGTAACTTAATCACATTTGCAAAGTCCCTTTTGCCACATAAGATAACATATACACAGGTTCTGGGGATTAGGATATGGATACTTTGGGAGCCATTATTCTGTCTACCACAAAGAGCAAAGCTAGACATAAGAATGAGCAACTAATGTTTGGAGATGGACCTTTCCAGCTGAAGCAAAGGGCTGATTTGATTAGAATACATTAGAGTTTGGAGATAATACAGACCCTCGAATATCAGAGTAAGGAGTTTTAGTTTTATCCTATAGAAAGTAAGCATTTGAAGGTGGGTGAACAGGGAGTTAACAATGAAAGCAGTAATCTAGCAGACCCCCAAAGACCATAGAGTATATAAATCTAGTGGTTATGCTTGAGGTAAGCAAAAACAGAATTAAAAGGTTAGGGATCAAGAGACCACACAAAGGTGAATACACTGCTATTTGCTGTCCTATCAAGTTTCTTCTTTTTGCTATATGTTCCTCGTGCATCCATGATAAATGACTGATGAATTATTTCCCTTCTTGAATTCTCAATTTTTGTCTAGTGGAAGTCTACAGTCTTGTTATAATCCCTCTGCTTAGACGAGTCTGCTACAGCAGTTGGGAAAGCATGTATTTAGGGTAAGAAATAGAGAGGAAGAAAGGGGATAAGATGTGAACTGATTAATTTGTTCACTGATTAGAAGAGGCTGAGCTTCACAGAAAAGGGTTTCAATGGTTTGGAAAGACCATTTCTACCTCTAGGTTGTAAACAACAGGAACCCAATGCAGAGTGAGTAAGAAAAGGAATTTATTAGCTTTAATAGCATCTATATGATGATGATTTCCAAATTTACATTGCCAAATTGCATAAATTAATTAATAAGTAGAGCTGCTGCTGGTCGCAGGCATGATGGCTTCAAGGTTACTTTGCAGAGCTGGAACACTGGCCATGTAGGCTTTGAGGGCTTGCAGTCCCAGTGGGGTGCAATCGCAATAAGACATATATGAGTCTGAAGAGCAAACTCATATATATCCAATTGCCTAGTGGTTATCTTTACTTGGATGTTCGAAAGGCAAATCAAACTCAACATGGCCCAAACTTGTTCCTGACCTTCCCTTTCCAATTCCCCTCACCAAACCTACGCCTCCTATCATTTTCCCTATTTCAATTAGTGAAAACTCCACCGTCTTTGTTGCTCAAGTCAAATACTTTGCAGTTATCTTTCATTCACCCTCCACATTCAAACTATCAAGAAATTCCATCAGCTTTACTTTAAAGTCTATAGGAATCTGACCATTTCTTTCCACTGGTACAGCTACCACCCTGGTGCAAACCATCTCTCACCCAAATGATTGGACTAGCCTGCTAACTAGTCTCCCTGTCCATACTTCAGTTGGTTTGTTTTCAATGCAAGAGCCAGAGTGATCCCTGTTAGAAAACATGTTAGATCATATCACTCCTCTGCTCAAAATCCTCCAAAGGCTACCTATCCTACTTAGAGAAAACCAAAGTCCTCACACAATAACCTACAATATCCTACACAATATGGCTTCTGGTTACCTTTCTGACTTCATCTTTCACTACTCTTTTCCTTGCTCATTGCACTCTAGCTACACTGGCATCTTTGCTGTTCTTCTAATACATCAGGCATAGTACGCACTTGCCATTCCCTTTGTCTGGATAATTCTTCCCTAGATAGCCATATAGCTTATTTCCTTACATTCTTCAGATCTTTACCCAAATGCTATCTTATTAGTGAGTCCTTCCTTGATCATACTATTTAAAAAATTTATTATGAGGGAGGGGAAGAAGGAGCCAATGCAATGGCTAGTCTTTATTGGAGAGAAGATACTTTACAGCACATTTTTGAGCAATTAGTGCCAGGGCTCACTGAGCCAACTGGTGGGGCATCAGCTTGTAATGGGTTCACACTTAGAGCATCGCTGGGTCTCGCCTTTGTGCAGCCAGAACCAGTTGACAGCACTGTTGTCCGCTTCACAGATGCAGCTCGCTATTCTCTTGGTGATGGAGGGAGCTGTTAGGGTCTTCCCTGGTGCCTGAAGCTGCCTTTTGGGGTAGTATATTGTATGGGTCCAGTCTCATACATGGCTATCATGACCTTCCTCTCCAGCCCAGTCATCTGCTCGTCGTCAGTAGGAACACCACCTCCAGATGCCATGAAGCATGCTGCCACCACCCCATTGGGACTGTAAGCCCTCAGGCCTATGTAGCTAGTGCTCCAGCTCTGAAAACTAACCTGGAAGCCATCATGCCTGTGACAAGCAGCAGCTTTATTTACTTATTTATTGAGACAGAGTCTCACCCTGTCACCCAGGCTAGAGTGGAGTGGCATGAACATGGCTCACTACAGCCTCAACCTCCTATGTTCAATTGACCCTCCTGCCTCAGCCTCCCAAGTAAGCAACTCTTTTTAAAATCTTAATGCCTCTTCCATCTCTATCCCCTTTCAGTTTTATTTTTAATACCACTGATCACTAACATCTATACATTTTATTCATCTAGTTTATTGTCTACCTTTCCTTCTACACAGACTGTGAATTCTAAGAGGACACAATGTATATGCTGTTTGCAGATGTATCTTCAATGCCCAGAATAGCATCTGGCATAGAATAAGCTTTTTCAAATAAATGTTTGTTGAATAAATGAATGAAAAATCTAGGTGATAACTTCAGGCATGGTTAGATCCAGGTTCTTGGCATGTCATTAGAATTTTCTTCTGTCTCATAGCCTTTCCTCTGCATTGGCTTCATTCTCAAGCAGGCTTGATGTGTTACAGGTGATGATAAGAGGACCACCAGCGGCTGCAGGTTTACATTCTAACAATTTTGCAGCCTAAATGGAGAGAGAGTGAGTGCCTCTTTCCTGATTGTTACAGAGAAAGCCTTGGATATACCATATTGTCTGGGTTTGGGTCAAGTGACAATTCCTAAAACAGTGTCTAAGGGTAGAGGAGGAAAATGTTGTGACTGACTGGGCCTGGGTCTTGGGGCCCTTTGGAACCGGGGATAAAGTTCAGCTCCATTTAGACTAAGAAGAGGGGAGAGGTGGTTTCCTAAAAGAAAAGGGGATGCTATCACTGGAAGAAGATGGCGGCTAGACAACAAATGTCCACCGCATCATCAACAACCCACCCGCCGACTGAGCCCAGAACAGCGTTCTTCTCCCGCCTCTCCATTTTCACACTCAGCCAGATGAGCCTCTGACCGTTAAGCTTCTCTCCTCCTAAATGTCTTTTCCCCTGCCTCTGTCGGTCAAGGGCTTCCTCATCCCTCAATGCCTGGTCCAACTATGATCTCCCTCACCCCGATTCTTTTTTTTTTTTTTTTTTGAGACGGAGTCTCCCTCTGTCGCCCAGGCTGAAGTGCAGTGGCCAGATCTCAGCTCACTGCAAGCTCCACCTCCCGGGTTTACGCCACTCTTCTGCCTCAGCCTCCCGAGTAGCTGGGACTACAGGCGCCCGCCACCTCGCTTGGCTAGTTGTTTGTATATTTTAGTAGAGACAAGGTTTCACCCTGTTAGCCAGGATGGTCTGGATCTCTTGACCTCGTGATCCGCCCGTCTCGGTCTCCCAAAGTGCTGGGATTACAGGCTTGAGCCACCGCGCCCGGCCCCTCACCCCGACTCTTAACGGATACTGTCTCTTTCCCTCTTCTGAGTATCCTGCTTGTTTCTACTTCTCTTGTAGTTTTGTACGCCATGCCTTGTATAATATTTTACTTACTTGTATACATCATGAGTTCCTTGTGAAAAAGGGTACAGCCCATTCCCGGGGTGTCCAGGCCAGCGCGTCACGCCCTCTGGGAACCGCGGTGATTCGATCCCGGCTGAGGCCGCCAGGGAGCGCTCGGCGCCCGGCGCGAGGCCGTCAAGGGCGAGAGGAGCTGTGATTGGCAGAAGCGGCCGTCAATCGGGCGCAGGCGGGGCGGGCTGGGTCGCCTGGGAGGCCTCTGGGAGGGAGGCGGGGCCTGCATGAATGGGGCGCGCGGCGGGCTGGCTGCAGTCGGCGCTCGCGGGGGAAGCCCGAGTCCCGGCTGGGAGTGGGTGGGAGGAAGCGACGTTGGGTGGGGGGGGAAGGGAAAGAGCGCGGGGGGCGGGGAGGGGCAGCGCGCGGGCGGCTAGCCGAGCGCGGCAAGGCGGCGGGTGTGAGCAAGAGCCGGCTGCCTCCGTCCCCCTCGCTTCGGTTCGGCTGTCTGCTACGCTGCCTTCGCCCTCGCCGCGCGCCGCCTCCTGAGGGACTCCAGGGAACCTCTGGCGACCCCGACGGGGCCGAGGAGTCGGGACTAGGGGAGCCGGCGCTGAAGGAGGAGCCTGGTCGGAGCCGCGGAGCCGAAAGCTCCGGGGCGTGGAGGTGGGGGGCCGAGGCCCCTGAGGGGGCCCCGCAGCGATGGGCAACCTGGAGAGTGCCGAGGGGGGCCCGGGAGAGCCGCCCTCTGTCCCTTTGCTGCTGCCGCCCGGCAAGATGCCGATGCCTGAGCCCTGTGAGCTGGAGGAAAGGTTCGCCCTGGTGCTGGTGAGAGCTGAGCCCAGCCCCTTCCCCCGCCTACCTCCCCTCAGGTCCCGACGCCCGGGCTGAGACTTTGTCCTGGGCCCCCGTCCCGCCCACCCTTTCAGTCGGGGTCCCGGACGGATCTCAGCCTCCAGTTTCTTCCCAGGAACCTCTGAGCAGCCGCTGGCCGGCCCGGACAGCCCCGTGGGGGATCTCGGGACCGACGCCTCCACCGCTGGACGCTTAGGAGAAGTCCCCAGCTCGGGACCGTCCTGGGAACCAGGCTTCTCCCTCCTTCTTCCTTCCCCTTCTGCTGCCCTTCTGCCGTCTCCCTGCTTCCTCGCCAGCCTCCCCGTCCCTAGCATTCTCAGCCAGGAGCCTCTCGCGGGTGGGGGGAATTCAGAAGCGCGGCCGGCTTCTTAGCAGGCTTCCCTGAGTGAGGACACTGCCTCTCCTGCAAACATGGAGGCTTCCCAGGGAGTGGGTCCCACTCCCAGCCCACACCAGATGTTTGGGGGGAGAGGGGATGGGGAGGGGCTGGCAGCTCCTGAAGTGGTGGAATAAGTAGTGTGCCATTCTGCTTATTTTCAGAACTGCCTGCAGGCATCCTGCTAAGTTATAGTGGATTTGCCTAAAAGGCTGAACATGTGGATAAACCATTTCACTGGGGTGTTTTTCCAAGTGAAACAATACACAAACCATCCCGCCTCCTCCCCCCCTTTTCATGTTAAGCCATAGTGACTGGTTTGTGTTGTTTAGCCTGTGCTTTTTAGTCTTTCTGTAGATTTCAAACGGTCTGTGTAAATGGATTTTTAGAGCTGACTTTGGGATTCTTCTTTGGTGTGGGAATTGGACATTGATGTCAGTGGCTCTATGAAGCGAGAGGTTCTGAGCTGGTATCACTGGGAAGAAGCCAGAGAATATGTTGCCGCTGAAAATGAAGTTTTGCAGAGCGAAAACATTGGTAAACCGGGGTTAATCTTTGAGAAACTTGGGGAAATAGTTATCAGTTCCCCGAATAGTTATCTAAGAAGCAGTAATAATTCTGGCGTTATTGTTGGTATGGCCTGAAGGGCCGACTTTGCCTTTGCCTCTGCCCGTGAGGAGGGATAAGTTGTGGACTTAGCAGCCTTATTGGATTTCATCTGCCTTGGAATAAGGAGATTAGATCTATTGGCAACAGTGGAGCTGTCTAGAGATCTTGGCCTCTCCAGGGGTAGAGAGCCTGACATCAGCCCACTGGTACCAGAGCTGGCTCAAAGAGGGTCTACAGTGTTCCAAGGGGAAGTGGTGTCGCTGGCACCTCTCTGCCTGCCAGCTCTGCAAAGGGCCAAAGGGATGTGGGCCATACATCCTGTGGCCCTCTGCATTTCCCCCAGCCTCCTCAGGGGGATCGGGTGAGTCAGTGATTACCGATGTGCTGTGACCATCTCACAGGCTGAGGAGGAGAGACGGACTTAGTGGCCTTGAGAACAAGAGCCCAACTGTTGGGGAAAAGAGTGGGAGGGGATCTGCACTCCAGTGGGGGTGTGAAAACCTCCAGCAAGCTGACACAAGTTAGCTATAGAAATTGGGGAGAAAGGGATGGGGTGAGGTGGATTGGGTGGAAGGCTGCCTTAGGTAGGAGCTGCCAGGCCATTTTTTGTGAGAGCTCAGAACCAGAATCCATCATGTTCTCATTGGCCCTTGGTTGACCAGTTTGTTTAGTTAGCAAACGAATGGCTTAATAGTCACAAAATGCACGTGGTGTCCTAGTTAACCAGAACACCAGAGCACCAGGAGAACCCAGGTTAAACGGGAACTGGACCACCCACTTGCCTGCCTGCCTTTCTGTATAAAATTTTGACTTGTTTTCTCGTGCCTTTCATTTTGGTCTTGTTTTTGTGTGCCTGAGCTGCTGCTGATGAAGGGTTGGAACAGGGCAGGCCAGAGCTAGTTGTCTCAGGAGACGGGATTTCACCTCAGTTTTCCAATACAGGGAAATTATCCCTTCTTGGGGATTTGAGTTCTTCTCTGGGGGCTCTTAAGTGTCCCTGTGTCCACTATTCTGAAAGGTACCTTTTCTACCATGCTTTGGGAATAGTACTGACTGTGAGTTAGATGTTTGACCCAGGTACAGGCTCAGGTGTATTTCCTGAACACTCAGGAGAGGCATAGTGTAGTTGAAAAAGCAAGGACTCTGGCTTAGCAAGTATCTTAACTTCTCTGAGCCTAGACTTTTTCCTCATCTGTAAAGTGGAGGTAATCCTGTTCTGGTGAGATTGTGAGAATTAGGTGAGCCCCTGTATATAAGGTGCTCAATGTAGTAAGTACTCAGTAAGTACTCAATATAGATTAGCTTTTTTTTTTTTTTTTTTTTTTTTTTTTTGAGATGGAGTCTGACTCTGTCACCCAGGCTGGAGTGCAGCAGCACGATCTCAGCTCACTGCAAACTCCGCCTCCCAGGTTCAAGCAATTCTGCTTCAGTCTCCCCAGTAGCTGAGATTACAGGCGCGTGCCAGTACGCCTGGCTAATTTTTGTATTTTTAGTAGAGATGCGGTTTTGCCATGTTGGCCAGGCTGGTCTCGAACTCCTGACCTCAGGCGATCCACCCGCCTTGGTCTTCCAAAGTGCTGGGATTACAGGCATGAGCCACCGTGCCTGGCCAGATTAGCTTATTTTTGTTGTTGGCTTGAAACAGTCAGATAAGTTTTTCCTTTATCACCTTTTTCTTTCCCGTATTGTCAGCTTCATTATAATTGGTTTGGTTTTTTGAAAAAGCTATTTGGGAGGTTTTTTGAGGTGACATAGTGGTGTCCTGGTTAAGCATACGGACTTTCAAATCAGAGTGGATTCAAATACTGTTTCATCCATAGTCTTCGGTTAGAAGAGTGTTTGACCTCAAGCAAGCTACTTAATCTGAGTCCTAGTCTCCTCTTATACATGGGGATAATAATAGCATTTGCCACATGAGGTTGTTGTGTGGATTTAATGAAATTGGAAGTCAAATACTTAGCAGAGTCTGGCATCTACTATATGCTTAGTAAATGGTAGCTTTTAAGTTTGTACCTCTCAGCAGTGACTCAGATCTGAGATCACTTGTGTTCCCAAAAAGGGGTTTTACAGTTTAGAAATCTGATAAAACCAATTACCCTGTTGTGTATATCCAGTCTCAGAATATGGCTGCTGCTGGAAGCTGGAAGGCTTCCTCAGCCCCAGTGTGTCTGTGGAAAACCCCCTGAAGAGTATCCTCGCTGGGGAAGTTGTATCAGGGCTGAGTCAAGACCACAGGCTCCCAGCTTTCTGTTCCAGACACATGATCTGTCAGCCCAAGTTGAAGAGCTTGAGATGAGGGCTATGAGAAGATTTGATGAGGACATTGATTCCAAGAATCCTAATCCAGCCCAGTGCCTTAATTCAGGGCTTCCTTACTGGTGTGTTGTAGATGGGTCACAGGTGTGCTGGGATACTGATTCCCCTTATTCCTAGGGGCAGCTAAAGTTCCCAGTCAGTTCCCTCTGGATGGGATCAGCTTCTACCCCATGTACTGTACAAACAGTATTATTTTCTAGGTGTGCCTCGATGTGAAAAAGGTTGTGAAGCTGCTGTGTTACACTGCTTCATGGCATCCTTCCTTACCCCCTATCTGAGCAGCACTTCCCATTCTGTTGGGTATTGAGAAGTTTGGGGTTGGGGCAATTAATGGAGTTCATCTTTATGAATACCAGAATGAGAGCCAATCTCTGGTCTGATGCAGTCCAAGTCTGTGTTTTGGTCCAAACTAGATTACTACCCAAACTCAGTTGCTCAGAAGCTAGTATTCTGGCCAGTACTGGATTTTCCCTAGAGAAGGGAGGCAGAGGGCTCTAAGGTCTTTGAAAGGATAGCTGTCTTTGTTGTGATTGTACTCTGGTTTTTCTCTTTGTTGATTTAGTACAGACTTGAAATGGAGTCTCAAAGTTCTGATGCCAGAAAAAGCCCTGCGTATCCCTCAGGAGGAGGCTTTCAAGGCATGAGGGTAGGGTTGTGTGACAGGGGCTATCCCTGCTGCAGTTCCTCCTCTCACATTTCCCTGGTGATGACTGACAACTTGGGGGTTTTTCTGTAAATGTAGCATTGATGTGGGAGCTAAGTTGGCCTGGGTGCTAGTTGTCTAAGAGGCTTTGAGGGGCCTCCTTTGACACAGAAAGGGGCTGGGAAAAACTTGGACTAAATATCAGGTTCCAAATCGCCATGGTGGAAATTTTTTTCCCAGCCCTCAGGATTGTGGTGAATTAGTTCAGGCTGGAATAGAACTTGGGAGGGGGCGGGGAAAGGGCCTTTGACAGCAGCTGGTCAGAGGAACCTTCTTCTTGTTCAGAGACCCCACAGAGAAGACCCTAGGCCACAGAGAGGAGTCTTGTTCCCTTGACCTCCTGATATGACCCTGCCTTAGTCTGGGGGAAGCCTGCATGTTGGGAAGGGACTGATAGAGTGGACTCTGTCATTTGGGAATGTTTTCATTGCCCAGAGGGAGATTCAGCATTTTTTGTTTTTTTCCTCTTAAAGTAATACTTATTCTCTAAAGAAAGTATGGGACAATTCAGAAAGAAGAAAAGACTAAAGATTTAGGTTAAAGAAAAATATCCGTATTTTCTCTAGTTTCTTTACCAAATGCAAGTAATGTTTTCTTAGTTCATTTACCAAATGCAGGTGATGTGCTTTAAAACCTTTATATTTTTTTCTCTGCATAGAGTTTTATACAATGTTTTGACACTTGATTTATTAATTTAAGACAGTCTCACTCTGTCACGCATGGTGGAGTGTAGTGACATGATCACGGCTCACTGCGCCTCACTGCATCTTTGAACTCCCAGACTCGAGCAAGCCTCCTGCCTCAGCCTCCTGAGTAGCTGGACCATAGGCGTGCACCACCATGCCTGGCTAATTTTTTCATTTTTTTGTAGAGATGGGGTCTTGCTTTGTTGCCCACATTGGTTTCAAACTCCTAGACTCAAGTGATTCTCCCACCTCAGTCACCCAAAGTATTGGGATTTTAGGCATGAGCCACCATGGCCTGCCGGTATATATATTTTTTATCCTGTTTGTTTGTTTGTTTTTTGCTTTTGTTATTTCATTATTTTCCCAGGTTAGTAATTGTAAATGTTTTGTTTTGTTTTGTTTTGTTTTGTTTTGTTTTTGAGACCGTCTTACTCTGTCACCCAGGCTGGAGTGCAGTGGTACTATCTCTGCTCACTGCAACCTCTGCCTCCTGGGTTCAAGCGATTCTTCTGCCTCAGCCTCCCAAGTAGGTGGGATTCCAGGCACCTGCCACCACGACTGGCTAATTTTTGTATTTTTAGTAGAGACAAGGTTTCACCATGTTGGCCAGGCTGGTCTCAAACTCCTGACCTCAGGTGATCTGCCCACCTTGGCCTCCAAAAGTGCTGGGATTACAGGCAAGAGCCACCAAGCCTGGCCTGTAAACATTTAAATGCTTGTATGATGGTCCATTAAGTGAATGTACCTTTGTTTGCTTACCTATACACCTTTTCTTAGACATTTAGGTTTTTTGCTTCTGTTTGCCATCATAAACAATGCTGTGATGAACATCTTGGCATACAAAGTGTTTTCAATATTTAGAGTTTTCCTTGGGATAGAAACTCAAAATAAAACTTGCTAGATTGTAGGATATAACAGTTTTTATTTCCAAATGGTTTTTTAAAAGAGGGAATAATGTATGAAAGTGGTTTTAAAAGGATGGAAGAGGATTGAGAATAGCTTCTTTTCTCCTGATTATGAAAATAATACATGTTTATTAGGTAAAATTGGAACTTACTGAAAAGTATAAAGAAGATAATAAAAGCTGTAATCTCACCATCTACTATTAATAAATACTTTGATGTACATGTATATATATATTTTTAACAATTGGGACCATACTGTGTATATTGTTTTGTAAACTGATTTTTTCATTGACTATTTCAAGCATTTTCTCATTTGCTTACATATTCTTCAGTATCATGATTTCTTTTTTTTTTTTTTTTTTTTTTTTTTTTTGAGATGGAATCTCACTCTGTTGCTCAGTGTCCAGGCTGGAGTGCAATGGCCCGATCTCGGCTCACTGCAACCTCCGCCTCCTGGGTTCAAGCAGTTCTCCTGCCTCAGCTTCCCAAGTAGCTGGGATTATAGATGGCCACCACCATGCCTGGCTAATTTTTTTGTATTTTTAGTAGAGATGGGGTTTCACCATGTTGGCCAGGCTGGTCTCAAACTCCTGACCTTAGATCTACCCACTTCGGCCTCCCAAAGTGCTGGGATTACAGGCATGAGCCACTGTGCCCGGCCCAGTATCATGATTTCATTACTGCATAGTTCTCTGTAATATTTTATCACTGCCTTATGTTGCTTTTTTTTTTTTTTTTTTTTTGAGATGGAGTCTTGCTCTGTCACCCAGGTTGGAGTGCAGTGGTGCGATCTTGGCTTACTGCAACCTCTGCCTCCTGGGTTCAAGCAGTTCTTCTGCCTGAACTTCCTGAGTAATTGGGATTGCAGGTACGTGCCACCACACCTGGCTATTTTTTGTATTTTTAGTAGAGACGGGGTTTTGCCATGTTGGCCAGGCTGATCTTGAACTCCTGACCTCACGTGATCCACCAGCCTCGGCCTCCCAAAGTTTTGAGATTATAGGCATGAGCCTCTGCGTCCAGCCTATCTTACCCTTTTAAAATCTTTTTTTTTTTTTTGCTGTTACAAATAATGCTGTGTTGAACATCCTGTGCATAAATATTTGTGTCCATCTCTGATTATTTCTTTAGGATAAATTGCTAGAATTGGAATTATTGGGCCAAAGGGTATATGGTTTTTAAAGGCCTTTGAGACATATCTTCTGAAAAGTTTTATCAGTTACTTTTCCATTTTTAGTATATGTGTGTCTACCTTTCTCTGTAAGCCAACCATTACTGAGTGGATTAATGTTTTTAAAGCCTTTGCCAGTTTGATTAATTAGACATGGTATCTTGTTTTACTTTGCAGTTCTTTGAACATTTCATTGTAAGTGTTTTGGCCATCTTTTATTTGCACTCTTTGCTCTCTGTTGGGGATTTATTATATACATATGTCAGTGTAATAAATGCATACATTTCCTACGCTTTTCATTATAAAATATTTTCACATATGAAACCATTGTAACTATTATGTAAAGTTAAAATAATAAAATGGACACCAGTGTATCCACTGTGGAATTCTTAGAATTGCTTCCTGCCCCTTATTTTCTTCCTGCTACTTTAGGATAAAAAAGCCCTTTCTCAGGACTCACTGGGTCTGTGTTCTGCAGCTGGGACAGTCCAGGTGGCAGCCACACCAGTGCTTCATAATTCTGTCTGTGGGGAAACAACTGCTACAGCTGGTGAGAACAGGAACTGGTCTTGGTGGAAATAACTAATCTTCAGTGAAGTGAAAAAAGAAGCCAAAGTGGAGAGGAAATGAGACCGCAGATCCTCCTCTGCCCCTGAGATTGCTTGGGGAGGCTGGGCAGAACCAGGGTCCTGGTTCTGTGGTCAGCACCAAAGTATGTGCCCCAGAAGTGACTGTAGTAAGCCCATGGGACAGCAGTGCTGGCTGTCTGAAGTCAGCGTGTCATCTGGTCTGCCAGACCATTCACTTCCATTCTGGGGAAACATTTCTCCCACGTCTGAGCTGAGCAGTAGCAGTGCCAGGGAAAGGCTGGGGTTCATCGCGGTTCAGAAATGACTTTAAAGAACAGGGAGGACCTTTTACTTTGAAGATAGAGTAGGGGAGGGTCCTGTCAGCACACAGGCTTCCCCTCTCCTCCTTCTCGCTGGGTACTTCTGAATAGCAGCAGGTGAGAACTTCAGGGATTTAAGGTTGTCATTCATGAAGAAGTGAAGTGGATTCCAGAATAGAACTGAGCTGGGCAGCTGGAATTCCTGCATTCCATTTCCAGTCTCTCTCTTTTGCCTCTCTGGGCAAAGTTATGTCTTTGTATCTTGTTTTCGTTCCACATGGAGAGTGAGTCAGTCCCCCAAGAAAGGTGTAGAAGTGTCAAGCTCCCTCTGTGTCCTGGAGATACTCTTGTTGTCTTTGCCTCCCACTTTGTTCTCCACCTGTCTTTTCCTCTTTTAGAATCTTCCTCTTTCCAGGTTCTCTTACCCCTTCTGTCTTCCATCACCTCACAACAAAGTTGTGGGTTGGGGTTTGTGTGTTGGGTAGGGGAGGGCATGGATAGGGTGTTGTTTTTTTTTGGGGGGGGGGGTGCAGTATTTCCCCTCCTTCAGCTTTACTATTATGCATACTCTTCTTAGTTTATAAAGTATTTTGAGGTCCTTCAAAGATGTTCTCAATAATGTCCAGAACCACGAGGGGCTAGCAGAATTATTTACATGGCAGATTTTGCCAGTAGAGGACAAGTTTAGGCTCTTGTATATTAGTGATGGTTTAATTCTTATCCTCATACCCCACCCCATCTCTTTTACCACCTTCCCACCCTCACCAGAGTTACGGCCAAAGCTGGAGTTGGGGCTGGTGATCTTACCTCTGGGTCCCTTATACACAGTAACAGGGAAGATATGTACTTTCTTTCTCCCTTGTTTGCTCATTTCTACTCAAATTCAGAATGGAGAATATCTTAGTCCTCTTTTAATTGTTCGGTGCCTAAGAAAGTTGACATGAGCCTAGTCGTTGGGTACTTTAGGAGATGGATGTTTAGTTTTAAGAACTACCTACAGCTTAGAGCAGTTTCTGCTCTTGTTTTTGCACAGAAGCTGGGGAGCCAGTCAATAGATCCTCCTAGTGTTTCCCATGAAACCTTAAAAAAATTTTTGTTCTGGGAGGAAGCAGTAGACCATTGGTTTTGGAATCAGAAGATTTAGGTGCTGATTCAGCTTTATAGTCTTTTTTTTTTTTTTTTTTTTTTTAGCTGCACCTTAGGCAAATCCTGTAACTTTTCTGAGTCAATTTCATCGTTTATGACGTGTGAGGATAATACCTATCCTACAGATTTTTTAGGATGCTTACAGGAGACAACATAGTGAACATACTTTGTAACCTATAAAGGTGCAAAAATATTTATTGTATATACTTTACCCACTTTTATCTCCTCTCAGAATTCCGTAAGTTAAAGTAGCTTTCAACTGAGGGAGGTATTGTCCCAGGAGGGAGTTTTTGGAAGCACTTGAGGATGTTTTGATTATCATACTGACTGGGAGTGCTAGGCTTTCTACCTGAGGGCCAAGGCTGTTAACCATCCCTCTGTGTTTGGGTTATGTTTGGGTCAGTACCACACAATGAAGAAGGATCCTGCCCAAAATGTGGTTGGCACCCCTGCTGAGATTTGCCTTCCACTTATCTGTACCTCTTTTGTCCTGTGTGCCAATTGAGGATGAAGCTTCAAGAGCAGTGAAAGGGAAGACAGAGCCATGGTTATGTCGTGCTTTCTTGGTTTTCCCATTTCTTGGCACACCTTTAGGAAAGAGGTGGACCTCTTTTTATTGCCTCTGCCTGTCAGTTTAATACCTGATTCCTCTGTACTGTGGGCTCTACCATAAAACTCATCAAGGGGCAGTTTGGGGTGTACATACTACACTCACCCCCGGTCAGTTACTCAGGCCAGAGTAAAAGTTTTTATAAGTTAGGAATATGTTTGAGACATCTCTCAACAGTAGTTCTGAATCTTTTGGGTAACAGATTCCTTTGGAAATCCGGTTAAACCTGTGGTCCCTATTTCCCCCTCCCCCTCCCATGTATATATGAACACATGTAGTACTTTGGGAGATTTAAAGCCCATTTTTGGATTTGCTAAGGAAGCCCTGGCTTCCAGCCTGGAGGAATGGGAAGTGATAGCTGGATGAGGAAACTCTACTGCAGGAACTCCTTGATACAGTTAGTACTCTTGATCCTTGGTAAGAAGGAGCCCTGGTTATTGATTCAGATAAAATAATGCCGCTCTTGGTTCCAACAAAGAGAGCTTGTTGAAACTTGGGTGATTCCCATTCAGAGGGAGATATTCAGGCCCTTGGACAGTTTGATTTAACTTTGATTAAGGATCCTTTGTGGTGGGGTCTACCCCTTTGAACTAGGGCCCTAGCCCTCAACCTTTGGGAACATCCAGGTGGAGATAATAGGATGTACAGCTGGCCCTCCTTATCTGTGGGTTCTGTATCTGTGCATTCAACCAACTTCAGATAGAAGATATTTGAAAAAATTGTGCATGTACTGATCATGTAGCCTTTTTTTCTTGTAATTATTCTGTAAACAAAACAGTATAACAACTGTAGGTGAGCCTTAAACAACAAGGCCTTGAATTATGTGGGTGTGCTTATACACAGATTTTTCAGTGAAACGAGAATTGAGTGGTAAGAATTGAAAACCTTATAAGGAGGGCAGACTTTTGCATACACATGGGTTCTATGGGGCCTGTGGAATTTGAGTATGCTCAGATTTTGGTACCAGGACCAGGCTTGGAGCCATTTGGTCGGATCCTGGAACCAATTCCCCATGTATACTGAGGGACAACTATATTTACATAGCACTTAATTGTATTGGGTGTTATAAATAGTTTAGAGGTGATTTAAGGTATACAGGAGGATGTGTGTAGGTTATATGCAATTACTATACAATTTTATATCAGAGACTTGAGCATCTGGAGATTTTGTTATTCTAGAGAGGTCCTGGAACCAATCCCCTTCGGATACCAAGAGACAACTGTACTTCAACAAATCCCAGGAACCCAGTGGCCTCTTGCAGTAACGGCCAAAGGTTAGGTAATATCCTGTGTTTGGAGGTACTACCTGCCTAAAGCAGCAACTCCTTGGGGAATATCTGGGTAGTGGGCTTCCCAGCGTGTGCCTGGGAGAAGGATGGAACGTTTATTTCTCTAGCAATGCTTAAATCCTCTCTTCTACCTTACAAAAAAAAAAAAAAAAAATGACCTGTACCTTTTTTGACTGCTCGGATATTTCATAACAGAATTTTGTAGGAAAATTT
>NW_016811706.1:457684-530644 GCF_001698545.2 Rhinopithecus bieti
AAAAAAAAAAAAAAAAAATGACCTGTACCTTTTTTGACTGCTCGGATATTTCATAACAGAATTTTTGTAGGAAAATTTACATCTTTTGGGGGACTTATGGAAAAAAAAAAAAAAAACTTTTTTAAAACAACACTCTTTTTTCTGGGTAGAGTCCCTCATCTCATCTTTTCGGGAATGGCTCAGTGTCTGGTCCTCACTGAATGCCTGGATTTAACTTGTAGAGATTAAGGAAAGACAGTTAACATTTGTTGAATGTATGCTGCGTACTTTAACATGTGTTATCTCATTTAACTTGACAACAACTCTGTGAGGCAGTATTTCACTGCAGTGTTTTTTAACAGGCAATGTGAAGCTAGCACTCAGAGGGGTTAACTAAGCGGGGATGGTCTCAGCTTAACTGTCACTTAGGCCTTAAGGAAAATATTTTTGGTTAGATTTTTTTATTCACACTAAAAGAACTGTTGGAAAACAACTTCTAAAATATGCTTAATCTTTTATTTTTTATATATAGATTTTAAATTCATAAAAAAAATCTGTAAGGGTACAGATAAAACCGATAACACTAGTTAGTTACCTCTGGGATTTGGGGGTAGGGGAGGAACCATGATAGGAAGAACAGATTCAAAAGGAATTTAGCTTTATCTATAATGTTTACATCTGAAATTTTTATTTATATATTTTTTAGAGACAGTGTTTTTTTTTGTTCCCCAAGCTGGACTCAAACCCTTGGGCCCTCTCACCTCAGCCTTTGGAGTAGCTGGTACTACAGGAGTGTACTACCATGCCTAGCTATAATGTTTACTTTTTTTTTTTTTGGCAAGGATAATTCATTTATGTATTAGTTATATAATTAAAAGTTAAAGAATAGAAAAAATTTTTTAACTTCACTAGAAATCAAGGAGACGAAAATTTAGAGGATATACTTTTTTTTTTTTTTTGAGACCGAGTTTGGCTCTTGTTGCCCAGGCTGGAGTGCAATGGTGCAATCTCGGCTAACTGCAACCTCTACTGCCTGGGTTCAAGCAATTCTCCTGCCTCAGCCTCTCGAGTAGCTGGGATTACAGGTGCCTGCCACTGCACCCGGCTAATTTTTTGTAGTTTTTAGTAGAGATGGGGTTTCATCATCTTGGCCAGGCTGGTCGTGGAACTCCTGACCTGGTGATCCACCTGTCCTGGCCTCCCAAAGTGCTGGGATTGCAGGCGTGAACCACCGCGCTCGGCCTGATATACTTATTATACTAATTATCTGGTGAAATTTTGAAGACCAACAATGTCCGTGGTCAATAGTAATGGCAGAGTAATTCAGTACAGACATTTTAGAAGGCATCTTACAGGGTCTATCCATTTAAAATGCGCATGTTCTCTAACTCCCCCACCTCACTTTTAGGAAACCATTCTGCAGAACAGTTTACACATGTGACGGAAGGTGCATGTAAGGAATACTCAGGGCTACATTGTTTAACGTAAAAAAAGGAATGGGGAAGAGCCTGACTGTCCATTTCTTGCTTAGATTTACTGCTCTCCCATTCACCTACTCAGGGCAAATCCTGGGAGTTATTTTTAATTTTTTCTTTTCCTTTCTCCATACCCACTTTATGAGTAAGTCTTGCTGATTTCAACTCCAAAAATAGGCCGGGTGCGGTGGCTCATGCTTGTAATTCCAGCACTTTGGAGGCTGAGGCTGGAGGATCACTTGAGGCCAGGAGTTTGAGACTAGCCTGGGCGACATAGTGAGACCCTATCTCTACAAAAAATAAAAACTAGCTGGGTGTGGTGGCATGTTCCTGTAGTCTAATCCCTGAGGATTGCCTGAGCCCAAGAGTTTGAGGTTGCAGTGAACCATGATTGTGCCATTGCACTCTGGTCTGGGCCTCTGAATGAGACCCTGTCTTTAAAAAAAATAAGACTGTAGGTGGCTCACGCCTGTAATCCCAGCACTTGGGGAGGCGGAGGTGGGCGGATCATCTGAGGTCGGGAGTTTGAGACCAGCCTGACCAACATGGAGAAACCCCGCCTCTACTAAAAACACAAAATTAGCCAGGTGTGGTGCATGCCTGTAATCCCAGCTACTCAGGAAGCTGAGGCAGAAAAATTGCTTGAACCCAGGAGGCAGAGGTTGCAGTGAGCTGAGATTGCGCCACTGCACTCCAGCCTGGGCAACAAGAGCGAAACTCCGTCTCAAACAAAACAAAACAAGATTGGGAGGCTGAGGCGGGTGGATCACTTGAGCCCAGGAGTTCAAGACCAGCCTGGCCAACGTGACAAAACTCTGTTTCTGCTAAAAAATTAGCTGGGTGTAGTGGCACATGCTTGTAGTCCCAGCTACTGGGGAGGCTGAGGCATGAGAACCACTTGAACCTGGGAGGTAGAGGCTGCAGTGAGCCGAGATGGCGCCACTGTACTCTAGCCTGGGTGACAGAGTGAGACTATCTCAAAAAAAGTGAAAAAGAAAAAAAACTGTTTATCTCTGTATGTATATGTAATCTGCCTGTCCCTTTTCTCTCTACTGCCACTGCCCTGGTCTAAGCCAAGATCAGCTCTTGCTTGTATTGCAGCCAACCAACTGGCTTTCCATTTTCCTCTCTTATCCCTATCTCCATTTTCCCATCCATTCTCCACAAAGCATCCAAATTTAAAATATAAATTAAATAACATCATTCCCTGACCTAAAAACCTTTAATGGCTTCCCTTTCTATTATACTAAAAGGAAAAATGCCAAACTCCTGACACGGACCCTTAGGACTGCATCATTTGACACCTGCTGACCTTTTTAACCTTATTGCCCTCTTGTTTACGAAGTTCCACATTAGCCCTCTTTCATTCAGGACAAACTCTTTTCTATCTCAGGATCTTTGCACAAGCTGTTTCCTCTCGTGGGATGCCCTTTGCCTGGATATTAAAATGACTCATTCTAGTTTATACTTCAGCTCTCAGTTTTTAAAAATGCCACCTCTCAAATCTTCCCCACTTACTATTCTTTGTCTTAGTTAGCATCCTATTCATTCTTTTTCCATTTTACAATTATTTGATTACTTTTTCATTATCCATCTCCCAGATTGTTGACTCATGAGGGTGGGGACATTATGTTTGCTTATCACTGTACAGCCAAATACCTGGCACAGGGTAGGCACTCAATAAATGGTTGTGGCAAATGGGAATCTCCAAGATATATGTGTGTGTGTAAATATAATATAAAAAGGCAATTAGAAGACTGTATATATAGTGCTTTATAAAAACCACATGTGGTTGTATGTAAATACATAGAAAAAAGGCCTAGAAAAATAAAGACCAACCTATGAACTGGTGAACTGTGGAGAGGATTGAGTGGGTTTGGAGCCTGAATAGTGACTGATTTTTTATTCTATCAGCTTTGAGTTGGTTGGAGTTTTTTCTTTTACATTATCTACTTGTGTATTCCTCCTTTAAGGGAAAAGGAGGAATAAAAATGGGGTGGGGAGGGGGTGGACTGAAGTTTTTTTTGGAGACAGCTCAGAGTGTAGTAGTGTGATCACAGTCTCAACTTCCCAGGCTCAATCAGTCCTCCCAAGTAGCTGGGACTGCAGGCGTGCACCACCATGCCTGACTAATTTTTGTATTTTTTGAATAGACAGGGTCTCGCTATGTTGCCCAGGCTGTTCTTGAACTCATGGGCTCAAGCAATCGGCCTGCCTTGGCCTCCGAAAGTGTTGAATTACAGGCATGAACCACTGTGCCCAGCCAGACCCAACGTTTTTTTTTTTAAGATGGAATCTTGCTCCGTCAGCCAGGCTGGAGTGTAGTGGTGCGATCTTGGGTTCACTGCAACCGCCACCTCTCAGGTTCAAGCAATTCTGCAGCCTCAGCCTTCTGAGTAGCTAGGACTACAGACGTGCACCACCACGCCCAGCTAATTTTGTATTTTAGTAGAGATGGGGTTCGCCATGTTGCCAGGCTGGTCTCAAACTACTGACCTCAAGTGATCCACCCGCCTTGGCCTACCAAAGTGCTGAGATTATAGGCATGAGCTGCCGCACCCGGCCAGACCCAACTTTTAATGGGAAAAAAAAAAAAAAAAAAGCTCCTCTCTTACTTTTTGCACTAAGCCAAAAGAAAAATGCGAGAGAGAGAAAGGGCACCAGTGGGGTCAGCAACTGGCCACTGCCCTGTGCCCTGTGCTGAGCTTGGCACTATTTCCACAGTAAAAAGAATCCTAAGAGATGCTCTTTTGCCCTGAAGCTATATTTTGAACTCTTTAATGTAGGCATGATCCCGGTCCCCCAGACACAGGCAGGCTATATATTTTTAGCCTCTTTCATTTTCAGGCCAGTGAAAGCTGCATCTCCAGCCTTGGCAGAGCCATAGTCCTTGAAGTCAGCAAAGAGAATAAACCTGAGCTCTAGGCTGTGCTGCATCTCCGCTTCTCAAAGTCAAGTCAGTTCAGCAGCTGTGACCACCATGACAATCATTTTCTCTAGATTCTTGCTTCCTAGGAATAAGGATAGCTAATAATTTTAATAGCTAACATTTATATGTGATGATGGTATACCAAGCACCATGCAAAACACTTACACACATTATCTTATTTAATCATCACAACTCTGTGAAGTAGTTGTTGTTAATCTCCATTTTATAGAAGAGGAAACTGAGGTCCAGGTAGGTTAAATAGACCACCTAGGATCACACACTAGTAGGTAGCAAAGTTGGGATTTGAATCCAAGCAGCCTGATGCCAAAGCCCAGTTTTTTTGTTGCTGTTGTTGTTCAGACAGGGTTTCACTGTTGCACAGGCTGGTCTTGCACTCCTGCCGTGGCCTCCCAAAGTGCTGGGATTATAGGCATGAGGCACTGTGCCCAGCCCCACTTTCTTAACTATAGTTTCCTTTTTGCAGGGTTGATTCTCCTTTGCTCTTATTACTGCTTTGGAGTGGATTGAGTGGATTGTGGCAGAATATAGGGGAAAGTTTACCAAACAAGTTCTCCTTTGCTAAGGGGTATGGTGGAAAGATTTGAGCTTCAGAGTCAGCCAGATTTGGGTTTGAATCTTAGCCATCCATCCCACTAGGACATTTACTATTCGAGAAGTTTTTTATTTTTAATTTTACTATGTGCTCCTGATATCACTAGGTATATAGTGGTGAAAAAATCAAAGAATTCCTTTTCCCTCATAGAGTTTAGAGGAAAAGACAGATATTAAATAAATATTTAATTATGATATATTCTTGGAAGGCAAAGAACAGGTTGTTAAGAGTGTAACAAAGAAGGCTTTAGGTTGGGAAGTCTTGGATCTATTCTAAATGTTCATTCCATTTTCTTTTCTTTCATGATTTATTAAGTGAATATGTCATAGGTGCCTGCTGTATACACAGCACTTTCCCCAGTGCTTTGGGATATACCGAAGAAATAGAAGATAATGCTTGCTATCTAAGTTGGAGAGACAAAATATGTACGTACTTAAAACTGTATTTTGAACTAGAGAATTAAAGCAAGTGCATGTCCTCAGGTTGTCTATGAGACTCTATGTGCCATAGTTATTTATCTATAATGTGGGAATACTGTTTGTCTTGGCCAATCACATGTTTTGTGAAGACCAAGTGATATCATGAGGTGATAGGGTGCCACACAGCTATAAACCCAGAAAGATTGGAGAGCTAAGGGAGGATCAGCGTGGTATAGGAGTGCTAATTAGGCAGTGCTTTAAGGAGGACAGGGGCTTTAGTCAGGTCTTTAGTCAGCTGTAGATCAGGAGAGAGGAGATTGTTGCAGGGCAGAGCCATATGGGAGGGGATTATGGAGGAGGAATGAAGCAGCTCTATGAGGGGCAGCCAGGAGCCCTGCTGCTGGAATAGAGGAGTTTAGTTATAGAGAGATGTGAGCTTGGATTAGGACAGATGGCCAGTACACACTGAGTTTTGTCTGAACATTTCTTATTTTTTTGAAACGGGCTTGCTCTGTCACCCAGGTTGAAGTGCAGTAGTGTGGTCATGGCTCACTGTAGACTCCAGCTCATAGGCTCAAGCCATCCTCCATTTCATCCTCCTTAGTAGCTGGGACTACAGTTGTGCTTCTTACTTTTCTGTAGAGATGGGATCTTGCGGTGTTGCCCAAGCTGGTCTTGAACTCCTGGGCTCAAGCCATATGTGCCTTTCTCTTTTCTTTTTTTTTTTTTTTTTTTTGAGATGGAGTCTCACTCCGTCGCCTGGGCTGGAGTGCAGTGGCCGGATCTCAGCTCACTGCAAGCTCCACCTCCCCAGGTTCACGCCATTCTCCTGCCTCAGCCTCCCGAGTAGCTGGGACTACAGGCGCCCACCACCTCGCCCGGCTAGTTTTTTGTATTTTTTAGTAGAGACGGGGTTTCACAGTGTTAGCCAGGATGGTCTCGATCTCCTGACCTCGTGATCCGCCCGTCTCGGCCTCCCAAAGTGCTGGGATTACAGGCTTGAGCCACCGCGCCCGGCCCATATGTGCCTTTCTCAGCTTCTCAAAGTGCTGCCATTGTCCCTAGCCTGAACATTTCTTGATTGTTAGAAAAGGGACTTTCCTGCCCAGGGTTTCAACAGGGAATAGAGAATAGTTGGTAAGTGGTCTCTGGCCATTCATGAGTTTGCTCATTTAAAGTTGAATGATTGAAATATATGAGAAATAAATGCTCAATCCTCATAGGTTAGAGAATCAGAATAATTTGATTTAAGTGAAACGGGATAAGGCCGGGCGCGGTGGCTCAAGCCTGTAATCCCAGCACTTTGGGAGGCCGAGACGGGCGGATCACGAGGTCAGGAGTTCGAGACCATCCTGGCTAACACGGTGAAACCCCGTCTCTACTAAAAAATACAAAAAAAGCTAGCCGGGCGAGGTGGCTGGCGCCTGTAGTCCCAGCCACTCGGGAGGCTGAGGCAGGAGAATGGCGTAAACCCGGGAGGTGGAGCTTGCAGTGAGCTGAGATCTGGCCACTGTACTCTAGCCCAGGCGACTGAGCGAGACTCCGTCTCAAAAAAAAAAAAAGGGGGGAAACGGGATAGAAAATGATCCCCCATGTGTTACCCTTGAACTGCAGAAGTCTTCAAATGTAGAAGCTTCCATTTCTAGTCATCAAGTTTTGAACTAATTCTTTTCGTTGCCAAATCTGTCTTGCTTTCCTTTTAAAAAAATTATTTTTTGAGATAGAATATTTCTTTATTGCCCAGGCTGGAGTGCAGTAGTGTGATCATAGCTCACTGCAGCGTTGAATTCCTGAGCTCAAGTGATCCTCGCACCCTAGCCTCCCAAAGTGCTTGAGATAACAGGCATGAGCCACCATGCCCAGCCCATTTTTGCCTTTCTTTAGGGTAAAATGTTGTCTTGTACTCAATAATTTTTATTATTAACAATGCCTTGTTCATAGTAGATGCTCAATAAATATATTTCATTGCATAGTAACAGTGTCCAGTGTTTGTGAGCCACTTTATACCTGCTAGTGTTTTCTTATACATTGTATTTTGGGGGGAATGGCACTCTTCCAGCTAATCATCCAGGCCAAGCACTTGGAGTTAGTCTGGTCTGCTGTCCCTCTCACCTTCTCTCTATCTGTACTACCACTACTATAGTTGATCCTCAGCTCTTGCCTGGTCTGCTGTAATGGACTTCTTAGCAGTTTCTTTGGTTCATTCTTACAGATCCACTTACCACAAGCCATCATCATAGCCATATATAAAGATCTGGGGGATGGGTTTTCTAGGAAGAGAACAACTTTTGCAAAGCCCTAGGTGGAAAAGAACTTTGCACATTTGAGGAACTGAAAGAAGGCCAGACTGGTAGACAAGGATGCTGAGGAGAGTCCGAGAAGGTATAAGAAAGGTGAGCAGGGCCCAGATCATGTAGGACCTTGTTGGCGTTGGTAAGGAGTTTGGAAATTAATTGTAGGGAAACTTCTAGGTGTGCTTTATAAGGTTAAGAGTTCTCTTGTTTGCTGTGTGGAGAATCCTGGAATCTGTCTCCCTTATGGGTAACAGGTTGGCCTGAGTGAGATCCAGGCTCATCGCTAGACTGTCCCCAGTGGAGTGATGGTGCCTTCTGCCCTTTCAGGTTTGACTGGTGCTCAGCCCTCACTCCTGCACCCCCTCACAAGCCAGAAGGAGCAGTGCCTCTTCTAGGCTAAGCTGGCCCCAGTGTTTGGCGTGCCTACCAGTGGCCTGAGCCTATAATTTGATGGGTTGGCTGGTTATAAAAATAAAAAGTGTGACCTATAACTATAGCTGAGTGGATTCAGTGAAGAGGGAGCTTTTAATTTGCAGAGGTTCTGGGCTGTACTTAACTGGAGGAAAAATGTGTCTCCTCCCTGGGTACTGCTCCATTTTCTCTCTTTAATACTTGCTCTGGGGTGGGTTAGGGTTTGTGGGCCTGGGAATGAGATATGGAGGACTTTAGGGAGATATTTGGAGATGTTAGGATTCAACAACAGGTTTATAGGGCTTTCTGGGAAGTAGGCATTATTCAGTCTTGCTTCTCATGTAACCCCACTAGGATGGAAGCAGAGTTTTAAAATGTTTGCATGATCACTTATTTATTCATTCAACAACTATTTATTGAGTGTTTACTCTGTATTTTAGACATTAGTGATACCACAGGGAACAAAAAAGACAATCCAGTCTCGCCGGGCGCGGTGGCTCATGCCTGTAATCCCAGCACTTTGGGAGGCCGAGACAGGCAGATCACTAGGTCAGGAGATCGAGACCATCCTGGCGAACACGGTGAAACCCCGTCTCTACTAAAAAATACAAAAAACTAGCTGGGCGTGGTGGCGGGCGCCTGTAGTCCCAGCTACTCAGGAGGCTGAGGCAGGAGAATGGAGTAAACCCGGGAGGCGGAGCTTACAGTGAGCTGAGATCCGGCCACTGTACTCCAGCCTGGGCGATAGAGCCAGACTCCGTCTCAAGAAAAAAAAAAAAGACAAGCCAGTCTCATAGCATTTGCATTGCTGTTGGGGAGAACAGTAAACAAATTTACAGGTATATAATATAATGTTAAGTAGCAAGAAGTATCGTGAAGAAAAAGAAGGTAAGATAAAGAGATAGATGGTCATTGGGGGTTATAGCCGGGTGTGGTGGCATGTGCCTGTAGTCCCAGCTGCTTGGGAGGCTGAGGCAGGAGGATCCCCTGAGTTCCAGAGGTTGAGTCCAGCCTGGGCAACCCCGTCTCTTAAAAAATAAGAGAGAGGGGCTGGGCGTGGTGGCTCACACCTGTAATGCCAGCACTTTGGGAGGCCAAGGTGGGTGGATCACGAGGTCAAGAGATCAAGGCCATCCTGGCCAACATGGTGAAACCTCCTCTCTACTAAAAATACAAAAATTAGCCGGGTGTGGTGGTGGGTGCCTGTAGTCCCAGCTACTCAGGAGGCTGAGGCAGGAGAATCGCTTGAAACTGGGAGGCGGAGGTTGCAGTGGGCCGAGATCGCACCACTGCACTCCAGCCTGGTGACAGAGCGAGACTCCGTCTCAAAAAAAAAAAAGTAATGAGGAAGATATTTAGATAAGATAGTAAGATTATCAGGCAGTTTTGGGGGTTGAGCTATAAGAGAAGGTGAAACTTTCCATGAACTTTGGATCCCAGTGCCTGAGTGTGTCTCCGAGGAAGGGGCTCCCTATGGCACTGCAGCCAGTCTGAGTGGGGATCAGAGTCAGTACTCATCTGGGGGTCCAACTGTTCCTAGCCCCAGGTGGGCCCTAGCCAGAGCCTGTGATTGCTTCTTCCTGGCTCCAGTTGTCAGAACTGTCTGCAGGGCTGGGCAGGGTGCTGATTAACTGTAAAGAGATACTTGTCTTTCCTAGGCTTCTCAAGTCTGATTCTCAAGATTTCCTGAAGTCACTCTGTGTGTTCTGGTCTTGAAGAGAAATATGAAGTCTGGTCTGGGAAGCAGCTGCAAGGAGTGTAGGGATGGATTCCTTCTGCCCATGTCTGGGTGCTCAGCCTGGCCTTTTGTAAGAGTTTTGGGGCTCAGTGACTGGCATAAAGGGTGCTCAATACTTTTTTGTTTTGTTTTGAGACAGAGTCTTGCTCTGCCGCCCAGGCTGGAGTGCAGTGGTACAATCTCTGCTCACTGCAAGCTCCTCCTCCCAGGTTCACTCCATTCTCCTTCCTCAGCCTCCCTAGTAACTGGGACTACAGGCACCCGCCACCACGCCTGATTTTTTTTTATTTTTAGTAGAGACAGGATTTCACCGTGTTAGCCAGGATGGTCTTGATCTCCTGACCTCATGATCCACCTGCCTCAGCCTCCCAAAGTGCTGGAATTACAGGTGTGAGCCACTCTGCCCAGCCAGGATGCTCAATACATTTTAAGTAGAAGGCTGGACACAGTGGCTCATGCCTGTAATCCCAGCACTTTGGAAGGCTGAGGCGGGAGGATCGCTTGGGCCCAAGAGATCAAGGCTGCAGTACGCTATGATCATGCCAGTGCACTCCAGCCTGGGTGACAAAGTGAGACCCTGTTTCAAACCCTCTCCCACAAAAAAACAAAACATTTTAAATAGAATTTTTATTTATTTATTTATTTATTTATTTTTGAGACTGAGTCTCGCTCTGTCGCGCAGGGTGGAGTGCAGTGGCTCAATCTCAGCTCACTGCAACCTCCACCTCCCAGGTTCAAGTGATTCTTGTGTCTCAGCTTCCCAAGTTGCTGGGATTACAGGCGCCCACCACCACGCCTAGCTAATTTTTGTATTTTTAGTAGAGACGGGGTTTCAGCATGTTGGCCAGGCTGGTCTCAAACTCCTGACCTCAAGTGATCTGCCTGCCTTGTCCTCCCTAAGTGCTGGGATTACAGGTGTGAGCCACCGTACCCAGCCTTAAATAGAAATATTATTTGAAGGTCATTAACCTCTTGAATCAGAGATCTGGTATTGAGGAGCCTAACAAAAATATTTAAGAAATAAGAATTATTGTTGAAGGGTAGAGACTGTTTCTCGGTACCTCGAAGTTGTAAAGTCACTGAATGGCACGTACTAGTCACCTTTGTTTTCTGCTCAATAATGTTGGCCTAGTCATGACCTTTCCACAGGCTTTAGGAACCTCCAGGTACTGGGGTAATTCTTGACTTTTGTTGGCCTGCCCTTTAGCACATTTTGTCTCTTGTGCAGCTGTGGAGGGACCTTATTATTTTTTTTTATATTTTTTTTTTTTTTTATTGAGACAAGTCTCGCTCTGTCGCCACGGCTGGAGTGCAGTGGCGCGATTCGCTCACTGCAAGCTCGGCCTCCGGAGTTTACGCCATTTCTCCTGGCCTCAGCCTCGCCGAGGTAGCTGGGACTACAGGGCGCCCGCCTCGCCCTGGCTGTTTTTTGTATTTTTTTAGTAAGAGGACGGGGTTTCACCGTGTTCGCGCCAGGATGGTCTTGGATCTCCTGACTTGTGATCCGCCCGTCTCAGCCTCCAAAGTGCTGGGATTCAGGCTTGAGCCACCGCGCCCGGCTTTTTTTTTTTTTTTTTTGAGACAGGGTCTTGCTCTGTCACCCAGTCTGGAGTCCAGTGGCACCATCTTGGCTCACTGCAACCTCCACCTCCTGGGTTCTGGTGATCTTCCTGCCTCAGCCTCCCAAGTAGCTGGGACTACAGGCAGCACCACCACGCCCAGCTAGGGGTATCACCATGTTGCTTAGGCTGGTCTCGATCTTCTGGGCTCAAATGATCTGCCTGCCTCAGCCTCCCAAAGTGTTGGGATTACAGGCATGAGCCACTGCTCCTGGCCTGGACCTTATTTTAAAAGCCTTCTGAACTGGGGGCATTTACCAAGGTTAAAACCATCATACACCAGCTGAGGTTGAGACCTGTGCTCCTGGGATTTTATTGAACTCTGGGGTGGTAGACTTGCTTTTATATGGGCTCATTTTGTAGACTGGAGATCACATACTCCCCTCCCTTCAATGCCAGCCCTGAAGTGAGGCCCAGACAATGTTCTAGAATGGATGGGCCAGAGATAATCTAACCAGGAAAGAGCATCTTTGTTTGGACCCCTTCTGTGTCCAGAGTATGCTTGGGCCCTTACTTTGGACAGACTTCTTGTTTGTGGTTGTGCTTATTTTGTTTTTACTTGCCACTCAGCAGAATAAATATCACATAAGCACTCATTATCCTCAGGCCCTTGGCAGGCAGGACACGTGGTGAATCTGCTCCCTCGTGAAGTGCTCATGTCTGCAGATTATTTTCTGATGGCATCTGGCATGAGTTCCAGATTGATGGTCCAATAGCAGCTATTAATTGCTCCCTTTGGGCTTGTTTAATTATTGCTGGCATGGTGACTGACTAAGGAATTAGGAATCTCTTGTGCATTTATGGGGCAACAACTCCCGGTGGCGTCCCAAAGCATTAATCTTTCATTTCCCTAGAATATCCTTGTTAAAAGTTTTGAGCATCATCTCAGAAGCTGGAGGATAACCAGCTAGACACCTCCACCTCCTGGGTGTCCAGTAGCATTTGGCTTCTCAGTTGATTCTTTCCAAGAATTGTAAAGGAAGTATCTAGTGCTTGTTGCCCACAGATCCAGGGGAATGTCAAGTTGATGTCATAAGAGTACAAAAGCCCTGCCAGCTGCTTCTGATTGTCTTGAAGGTAAGAGGGCAGAGAGAGCCTTATTCTGTGGCAGGGCAGCTAAAGAGTCACATCAGCACTCAGGAGGGCCTCTGAGGTGGTGAACTGAGAATGGTTAAGGTGTCATTTTCCCTGCCTAGAGACAGAGAGGGGGCAAGATAGTAGCCCTCAAAGACTCACCAAGTGCAGCCTAGTACTCATTCACTCAACAAGTGCTTAGAATTGTGTTAAGAGCTAGAGAAAGGTGACTAAGACAGTCATCCTGCCCCCAGGAGTTCAGTCTAGAGGGGGAGACAAACACATTAAACATGTAATTATAACATACAGCTGTCTAAGTGCAATTCTGTAGAGATGCAGGAAGCATTGGGAGAGCACAGTTGAGAGGTGGGCTTGGGGAATATTGCCCAGAGAAGGAAATCTCTGCTGGCTAAAAGGGTATTTAGGAGTAGGACAGAAGTTTGGGAAAGAAAGCATTCCAGGTAGAGAGGACAGCATGAGCAGAGGCATTAAATCGAGACAGCATGATGTGTTCAGAGAACCCTCACAGAACTGCTCAGTGCCGTTGAAGTGTGAAGTGTAAGGCAGAGACTCATGATAGGCAGGGCTAAAGTGGTAAGGAGGGCTTTGAATGCCATGTGGAAGAGACTGTACTTTATGTGTTTCATAGTCAGATTGTGAGTTGTGGGTAGGTCAGTCTGGCAACCACGGGAAGGACCAGAATTGGAAGTGGGCAGCTGAGTGGAAGGCCTTTACTCTGTGGTGGTGATGATGGGAGCCTAAACTGGGACAAGTTTGCACAATGGAGATGATGGGACAGTCAAGTAAATGTTAACTACTAATAAACAGTTAAATTTTAATGACTGATTAGATTTTATTTCGATTTTTGATGGCTGATTAGATTTTACATTGTGAGGATAGAGATGAGGGAGAAGGGAGGCGTTGAGGATGGCACCCAGATTTCTAGCTTGCTAGATTAGAGTTAACTGCTCTAACAAGGGAACACAGTAGAAGAAATAAGTTAGAAGGAAAAGTGATGAGGCCACTTTGAGACACATGAGGTTGCAAAGACTGTGGAAGTCTGGGTGGAATGTCTAATGGGAGTTGAATAATTAAAGTTGAATCTCAAAGGAGAAGTCTGGGATGAAAATACATATTTGAGAGTCATCTATGCCTACTGTCAATAAAAATGTGAGCTTTTCTCCAGTCTCACAGCACAGCCCTTCAGTGATGGGGAGGGACAACTCCTAGGACTTACGTAATGTCACAAGGAGAGAAGCACGGTTGTTGAGACGAGTAGTTAGTTGAGGGGGCCAAAAACAGATTTGTGGCAGAAGTGGACCCAAGGAAGTTAGGAGACAGTTGAGGAAGTGAGGAATCCGATTTGAGGCGGGAATACTAGAGATAACCTGGCAAAATCTCTCCCATATCTCTCCATAGATAACAAAACCGTGGCCCCAGAAGGTTAGAATTGTCCCAGATCACTCAGCTGCTCAAATAGCAGAGCAGCTTAGTGACTTGACTTTGTTTCACTAAGTTCTGGTCTCAGTTTTCCTGTGAATCCCCTGGGTGGCTGTTGGTTTCCTGATTTTATCTTTTGAAGGGGCAAGGGTGCAACTGCTCTTACCTACAGAATTATTAGATCACATGAGATGTGGGAATTGTACTTTATGTATGTTTAACCTATACTATTCAACTGTACATATATACTCTTTTATACATTTTAAAGTACTATGAAATTAGGCTGGGCAGAGTGGCTCATACCTGTGATTTCACTGTTTTGGGAGGCCAAGGCAGGAGGATCAGTTGAGACCAGGAGTTCAAGACCAGCCTGGGCAACATAGCAAGACCTTGTCTCAACCAAAATAAAAAATTAAAATAGCCATGATGGCACACACCTGTAGTCTCAGCTACTTGGGAGGCTGACGTGGAAGGATTGTATCAGTCCAGGAGTTCAAGGTTACAGTGAGTTGTGGTCATGCTGGTGTACTCTTGTCTCTAAAAAAATAATATAAGGGCTGGGCATGGTGGCTCACGCCTGTAATCCCAGCACTTTGGGAGGCCGAGGTGGGCAGATCACGAGGTCAGGAGACTGAGACCATCCTGGCTAACACAGTGAAACCCCATATCTACTAAAAATACAAAAACTTAGCTGGGTGTGGTGGCGGCCGCCTGTAGTTCCAGCTACTCGGGAGGCTGAGGCAGGAGAATGGCGTGACCCCGGGAGACAGAGCTTGCAGTGAGCCAAGATTGCACCACTGCACTCCAGCCTGGGCGACAGAGCGAGACTCTGCCTCACACACACACACACGCACACACAAATAAATAAAAGTGTAAAATTGTATTTTACATATGTACTTAGAAGCTAACTTGAGTCAAATGTGACTCCTGGAGTAGGTCATTCCAGTTACCACTTAACAGAGTCTTTCTCCTGTGCCAGGTACTGTGCAAAATCCCTTTTATTCTGTGTAAGAGGTAGATATTATCCATATTTTGTAGATGAAGACACTGAAGTTCAAAGAAGTTTCATAGCTTGCCCTGGTTGGGCACAGTGGGTCACACTTGCAATTCTAGCACTTTGGGAGGACAAAGTGGGAGGATTGCTTGAAGTCAGGAGTTCAAGATCAGCCTGGGCAACATAGCAAAGCCCCATCTCTACAAAGAGTGAAAAAAAAAAAAATTAGCCAAGCGTGGTGGCACATGCCTGTAGTCCTAGCTACTTGGGGGCTAAGGTGGGAGGATCACTTGAGCACATGAGTTTGGAACTGCAGGGAGCTATAATCACACCACTGCACTCCAGCCTGGGCAGCAGAACGAGAACTTTCCGACTGTCTCATGAAAAGTAACAGGATTCAAATCCAGGTCATCCCTGATTCCAAAGCCTGTGCTGTTCTGGAAAGTTTAAAATGCTACTCAGATGTAAGGCATTTGTCACCAGGTTGTGTCCAGGATGACAGATTCCTTGTCTCTGTGCTGTGCACAGTCTCTCTTCCTCTGTGAAGCCTTGGACTTCAGATGTTCACCACACATACTTGGTTCAGCTGGTTTCATTAGGTTGTGCAGAATAGGGAAGCATTGTGTAATGATCAACCAAAGCCAGTCAGATAAATCAAGTTGGACCTTCTCAAGTTAGAAAAAGAGATTTGTTTTCTTTGTAAGGAGATGGGCAAACATGGTAGAAAAACCTGTATGTTGGAGGTCACATGTCTGGGTTTGAATTTGGGTCCTGCGACTTTCTGTGTAACCTTGAGCCAGTTGGTCTCAAATTCTTAATTCCCTCAATCAGTTAAACAGGTATAATATTTATCTCCAGTGGTTATTGAGAATAGTAAGTGAGAGAATGTGAGAAAAGTGCCTGGCATATAAGAGATGCGCAGTAATGTTTATCATCCCTGTTCCCTGAGTGAATATAACACTTAGGACACCAGACATTTCCAAGAAGCAGAGAAGATTTGGGTCGTGGGGAGGGAATTCTCAAAGGCTAAGTCCAAAGAGGTGTTTTTTCCTACTAGCTGGACAATCAAATGAGTTGTAAAAAAGCTGGAACAACTCAAAAATAGCACTGGGCTGTGGGTAGCCTAGACCTCTATGTCAAGTTCTAGCCTTCAAAGCGTGAGAGGAGACAACATTGGGAGGACAGCTCATGGATCTAGAGCAGACTGAGGTCATTATGATTCCTCCCAAAAGAGGATAGAAGCACTGAGGCACTCAGGATGTACCTCCATTTGAAAGCAAGGAGAGGCAGGACTTGCAGGACTTGTAGAGCCTCTCCCTGGCTGATAGAACTTGTGACAGATGTGTGCCTGTGCCAAACGTCAGTTTATCTTTCTGTAAAGCAGGGGTCATGCCTCTCCCACATGTGTCTGGAAATAGGAAGGGATTCATTAAGTTTTATGGCTTTGTAACAAGCTGTTAGATGTGTCATGAGATTCATGGAAAGCCAGAGCTGGGCCCTAGGCCGGTGTACTGGGTTCTGCCCCCCAGAATGGCCTCTGCTGTCCCTTTGGGCAGCCCACAGTATCTATTAAGCTTTTTCTGTGTGCCAGGCCTACTTGTCTAGGAATAAGTGTATTCAAGGCAAAATCCTCAAGGAGCTTATAGTCTAGTTCAGGAAATAATATAAAATGTGAAAAATGAATAACAATATGAGACAGAAGTGACTTTTCCATTAAATCTTGTAATTGAAGGGTCTGGTACCATCCTGGCCCAGAGTAGATGTTTATAAGCTTCAGGTTCCCCCTTCTTTGTAAATACAAGAGTTATCACAAGGCAAAACAGGCCCCCCAGTTGGCACAATGCATGGTACATAGAAGACATGAATATTACTGGGTGTGGTGGCCTACGCCTGTAATCCCAACACTTTGGGAAGTCAAAGTGGGTAGATTGTGTGAGCCTGGGAGTTCAAGACCAGCCTTGGCAACGTGGTGAAACCCATCTCTACCAAAATAAATTTACACAGGCATGATGGTGTGTGCCTGCAGTCCCAGCTACTGGGGAAGCTGAGGTGGGAATATCACCTGAGCCCAAGAGGTCAAGGCTGCAGTGAGCCTAGATCTTGCCACTGCACTCCAGCCTGGTTGATGGAGTGAGACCCTGTCTCAAAAAAAAAAAAGGACACATGCTGTTCGAAGAATGATTGAATATGAGTGCTAATGGGAGGTTAGAGCAGGAAACTCACAGAAATTCAGAGGAAGGATGCACAGAGATCTGGGTGGTTTGGGAGAGGTTCCATGAGGAAGGTTGAAATGGTACTGATTGGTCCTGAAGGATGCATACAATTTGGAAAGGTGCAAGGGCTAATACAATTAATTGTCTCAGAGGAGACACTGTGAGGAGTTAAAAGCTCAGACTTTGGGTCAGACCTGGGTTCAAATCCCAGCTCCACCATATGCTTGCTTTGTGATGTGGGGCAAGTTCCATGGCCTTTCCAGGCCTTTGTTTCCTTGCTTGTAAAATAGGGATAATGATAGTCCCTACTTCATAAGACTTTATATCATCGTTTTGAGAATTAGATGAGATAATTCATATAGAGTGCTTATCACAGTTCTGTCAATAAATGTTAGCTTTTTTCATTATTACTGTTTTCATTTTAGTAGTGTTATTATTATCCTACTTATGCCACCTACTTACTTAACTCACCATATCCTTTATCACCCAACTTTTCTGCCTGCTGTAATTTCCTCATACATACTTTCATGCCTTTGTAGTAAATCACTTGTAGACTCCTGGATTTGTAATGGTGTTTTGTGTTGCCATGTATTTGCAAATACTGTCTCCTTGCCTAGAATATCACCATCTTCCCTTCTGCTCTTGCCTTTTTCCGATTCCTTCCCGCTTGATGTTTAAGACTAATTCTAGGTAGGGCGCTGTGGCTCATGCCTGTAATCTTAAAACTTTGGGAGGCCGAGGTGGGTGGATCACTTGAGTCCAGGAGTTCGAGACCAGCCTGGCCAACGTGGCAAAACCCTGTCTCTACTAAAAAAACAAAAATTAACTAGGTGTGGTGGTGAGTGCCTATAGTCCCAGCTACTTGAGGGGCTGAGGCAGGAGGATTGCTTGAACCTGGGAGGTCGAGGCTGCAGTGAGCCAAGATTGTGCCACTGCACTTCAACCTGGATGACAAAGTGAGACCCTGTCTCAAAAAAAAAAAAAAAAAAAAAAATTACTGGGTGCGGTGGCTCACGCTGAGGCTGAGGTGAGCGGATCATGAGGTCAGGAGCTTGAGACCAGCCTGGCTAACATAGTGAAACCCCATCTCCACTAAAAATATAAAAATTAGCTGGGCATTGTGGCGTGTGCCTGTAGTCCCAGCTCCTCAGGAGGCTGAGGCAGGAGAATCACTTGAACCCGGAAGGTGGAGGTTGTGGTAAGCCAAGATCACACCACTGCACTCCAGCCTGAGCAACAGAGTGAGACTCCGTCTCAAAAAAAAATAAAATAGGCCAGGTATGGTGGCTCACACCTGTAATCCCAGCACTTTGGGAGGCCAGGGCGGGCAGATCACAAGGTCAGGAGATCGAGACCGTCCTGGCTAACACTGTGAAACCCCATCTCTACTAAAAATACAAAAAATTAGCCAGGCATGGTGGTGGGCACCTGTAGTCCCAGCTACTCGGGAGGCTAAGGCAGGAGAATGGCATGAACCTGGAAGGCGGAGCTTGCAGTGAGACGAGATCGCACCACTGCACTCCAGTCTGGGTAACAGAGCGAGACTCTGTCTCAAAATAAATAAAATAAAATAAAATAAATCCTGTGACATTTCTTTCAGGAAGCCTTACGCCTTACTTGACTCCACAGTCTAATTAGATGTTACCTCCTTGGAATCCCACAGTACTGTGTGTGCCTCTTTCACAGCAACGCTGTCTCTACTGACCCCTGATTTGCATGTCTATCTTTCCTCAGGATATAAACTTTCTGAATGTAGTGACCATACTCTGTTTATTTTGATATTGCCAAATTCTAGCTTGTGCTTGGCATAGAGTTGTTTCCCAGCTAAATGTTGAATAAAAAACCAAACCAAAAACACATAGCTAGTATTATGTGTGACATTTACTATATAGGTTCTGATTTAAATTCTTTACATATATTAACTTATTTAATAATCACAGCAACACTATGGGGTAAGTACTATTATTCCTGCCTCCATTTTACAGGTAAGGAAACTGAGGCTTGCAGAGATTAAATAACTCTCCCAAAGCCACACAGCTAGTAAGTGGTGAAGCCAGTATTCAAACCCAGGCAGTGTGGCTTCACAGTTAGTGCTTTAACCACTACATTGTATATGTGCCTCTAGGAGTGTCACTGGGATTTATGATAAACATATATATTGATTGTCCAAGAAAAGGTGAAGAAACTTTAACCATAAGCCACAATTCCATGAACACATTTTAAAATAATTAGTAAATGTGCAGAGACACTGTTGGGAGAGTGGATGTTACTACTCTCATTTATGAAGGATTTGCTAGAGATGGTAGATTTCACCTGTTGTGAATTGGAGGAGAAGCATGGCTGGCAATTCGAAAGGAGGTAATGTCTCTGGGGTACAATGGAGTAGACAACTTAGGGTTATATGAATGAATATATGAAGGAATATGTGAATGGAGAAATTCGATTTGCCCAATCTTTATTGCTCACCTATTATAGTGGTAAACAAGCTGATGATGATTCCTGTGCTTAGAAGCCTGTGTTCTAGCAGGTTATAAGAAGATGAGTCTGGTTAAAGAGAAGAGCAGGGAAGTTGCTTAGATTATGGCATAAACTGAAGACAGAGTTGAAACTCAGAATGAAAAGTAGGAGTTTGCTGAGGGGAAAGCAATATATAAAGTGATTTGGGCTGTAGAACATAAGACAGATTATAGATAAGAGAGCCCAGAAATAGTAAGGACAGTGGTAAAAAGTTAAAAGATCCTCCCTTTCCCCAGTTAGCCAGGAGACTGAGTAAGGGACTTGGTGGTAGGAGTGGTAGGAGCAGGATCAATCACTTACTTATTAAGCACCTGCACATGATTCAAAGAAGGGTAAGACATGGCCCCTTCCCTTAAGGAGTTTATGTTCTTTCTAGTTGTGAATAGAGAAAACATGTGCAAAAAAAACCCCACTATGAAACATTCAATTTGTGCTAAAGGTCCATGGTATCAGTGTCCTGGTATTTTCTCTCTTGTTATTTCATCCATGTGGATTTCATTTCCAAAGTCACTTCACGGTCTAAAATAGTTGTTGAAGGTTCAGCCACTGTCTGTATTCCAACTAGCTAGAAGCAGAAAGGAGAAAAGAAGGGTATATTCCCTCCCTTTAGTGACACTTCTCAGAAGTTGTGCACACGACTTCTGTTTACATCCCACATGGTCACATAGCCATACCTAAATGCAAGGGAAGCTGAGACATATATCAATTCTAGGCTGTCAAGTGTCCAACTCAACAGTGGAGGTTCACTACTAAGGAAGAGGAGAAGAGGTCAGGGGATAACAGGCAGGTCTCTGCCATTTTATTCTTTAAATATTATGCTTAGAGCTCAAGAGAGGGGCTGATTATTTTAGGTTGGGTAGTCATAGAGCCGCTGGATTTTAAGTCAGGTAGTAAGTAGTAGGTAGCGAGTCAGAAGATCACGGAAACATCAATAACAAGCAAATCCTAGGGTTAAGGAGTAGGAAGAGTGGCTGTCCCAGGAGAGAGATTCCACAGAGTGGGAGAGGATGAGGCTGGTCAGAGAAGCTGGGGCCAGCCTGGAGAGAATCTTACCTCAGAAGCTCTTACTGTAAGATGCTGAGAGCAATAGGCCAAGGAGCTCAGGTTTTCTCATATAAATGGCAAGGAGTCAAAAAAGATTTCTGAACCAAGGAGAAACATGATTTATGTGCTTAGAAGTTTGAAAGTTTCATTCATGTGCAGGATGGCAGGGAGAAAAGTACTGGAAGCAGGGATGCCAGCTAGAAGCTTATCCCAGAGGGCGGCGAGTGAACAATAACGGCCCATCCAGGTGGTGACAGTGGGAACAGAAGGGCAAGTATAGATGAGAGACCTTGGGAGGGAGACTCACTGGGCCTATTGGTATGGGGAGAGAGGGAGATGTGACCCCAGAAATATTGTGTCCTCTGAAAGGTAGCACTGCCCACTGGGCTCCCAGGTGGGAGGACAGAACCTCATGAAGAGAGGGAGGTCGTTGGTTGGCTGCAGGGAGAATGCGAGGCTCTGCCCCAAGACTCCTTGGCTTTGGAAAATAAGCTGCCCCCAGCGGAATAGTTTCCATTCTGCGTAACTGGGGAGTGTGTGGGTCTGGCTAACCACGAGGAGGGGCCGAGGAGCCAGTAGACAGATCAAGTTGCTGTGGCAGTAGCTTTTTACTAGGGCCTGGGTGCTCAGTTGGGAAGCGCTGACAGAAGCTCCTATTGGAGATTATGTATTTTTTGACTGGGCAGGCCAGAAAGGGTGGCCTTAATCAGGGTTTGGGGGCCTCAGGGTTACCTGCAGAGGTTATCTGATGTCACGTATGAGGCCAACAGTGTGGCAAAGGGAAGAGTTTGAGTCTTTACCAACTTTGGGGACATGGCCAATTTCCTTTGCCTTCTCAGGATCCAGTGGAGGAATTCTCTAGGATGAAGAAGAGGCCCCGGGGGTATAATTGTATTTAGAAAAAGCCATCTCTTTGTTTGAATGATGCTGGCCTTTTAGGACCTCTCCTTTATCCAACTTCCCTGGTGTGAACTGCAGAGCTCAACCAGAGACATCTGGTGAATCCATTTCTTTTTCTTCCAGGCTGCTCAGGGACTTGGCCCGTAACTGCTCAGCAAGTCATTTCTGGTTACAGAGTCCTCAGTGACCACAGAAGCACGTTCTGCAGACATGGTTTCGAGCCTGTGAGAGCTGGCTTTTCCCTGGCAGCTCATCCCCAAAGTGGTAGTTTCAATTAAACAAAAACAGCAAGCCAGATCTAAGCTACTACAGACACTTAAGGAGCACCCACTTTTCTTATGCCTTTTGTCATATGGTACCTAAGTAGTTTGTTCAGATGTCTAATAGGGCAGCTGGGGCCTAGAGAAAGCTGTGTGTGGCTAGACTTGTATTATACTCACATGCTCCTGCGTGTAGGATGACATAAGGAAGGAGATGAGCAGTAATGGGGAGCTGCCCTGGGGAGGCTGTAGAGTTGGGCAGGACCAGGGCTGGAGGCCTAGAGTCCAGGGAGGTAACTGCTGCCTTCCACCCTTTCTATTCTTGAGTACTTTGGTGTGGTAGTGGGGTGGTACAGCTGAAGTGTTTGCCGCTACTCTATCAAGGCAGGGCAGGGGGTTGCCTGTCCTTCCAGCCAAGTGTCATTGACTGTTCTGTGATTTCCTTTCTGCCACAGGATATAGATCTTTGCCCAGAACCTTTCACAGTTGACTCAGCCCATTTCAGGCTATCTGTCTCAAGTTATCTTCTCCAAACCTGGGCTCTGGAGAGGAGGATGGGAGGGAGTCAAGGCAAGAAGAGCAGTCTTGAGCTTTGTCTCCCCAGGTTGGCGGCGAAGCCAGGCTTGGCCTTGGTCTGTGAGAGCTGCAGTGAGATCTGACCATCCATCTGTTCCATTTCCTCCCCTGTGCTACCCCAGCCAGTCACAATGCTGGGGAAAAGTGTGGGTGTTTGGAGGGGCTGCCGTGCTTCCCATGTCTGGACCTTTTAAAATTTTAGCTCTTGGACCTTTGATCAAACTCTCTGATTTTTTTGATTCCCTTTTACAAACGATTGCAGTTTTGTGGGGAGTTAGAAGGAGCTGTGCTGGAACAATGAGATAAACAGTGACATGGAGGCGGCGGCGGTGGCGGTGACAGCAGCAGCAGCATAGGCAATGGGCTGGGCCGGCTGGCCTGCCGTCTGGGCGGGCTGGGTGGAGGAGGACTCCCGCCCTGCACACTAGCCAGCTGGCTTGTGTTAAAGCGCTGGCTGAAAATAACTCTCATTGTCTGGGAGCTGCTACTGCAGCAGGACTGGCTGTGGCCGCCAAGGGGCCAAGGCAGCAGGAGCTGGTAGCTCCCACCTCCTTGGGCTCTCGCCCTCTGGGAGCAGTGCCCAACTGGCCACAGCTGTGCCTACTGCCCACCAGTAGAGACATGTGGAGGCCATTCCTTACACTCTGTCCTTCTGGCAGCTAGTAATGGGCCTTTGTGCCTTGTGTTGCCTGCTTTGCCATTGGCTTGGGGTAGATCTGTTGGTTTGTGAGGGGGATCCTAGTGGGAACATGGGAACATGGGGTGGGAGCACAGTGTTACAGCTCCTCCTTCAGCAGTCTTCTGGACTTCCAAATTTTGTGTCCTCTTGCCACTTTCCATCTCTGCTCATCTGCTCAATGGCCTGATTTGTGGATGCCAGGGAGGACTTGGACCTGCGGTCAGGGGCTCAGCAGCACGTTGAGAAGTGTGTGGTGCCCAGGACAGCATTCATTTAATCTGTGGGGCAGTTTTAGATTCAGTTTCTCAGGACTCCCTGTCCCCATGGGCTGAGCATGGGGGCTGAGGCTACCATACTTGGAGAAGACAGCCATAGGAAACCTGGTGGGAGGTGGTTCAAAAGGGAAAACATTAATAAAACTGCCTCTCACTTTCTGTATTTTCTCAAAACCAACAGTCCCTGCTGGAGCTTCCCTAAAGCCTCCAGTTTCTTTCCCAGGAACGTTACAAACGTCTCTCTCCCTGTCTCTCGAAGCTGTGCCATTTTGGTGTCTGTTCCTAAGATTTATCATGATTGGGACCAACAAAAACAGTTGGGAATTTTTGGTGGTTCCTATTTCTGTTTGTTGGGTTTTCCCCAGGCCTGGCTCAAGAAGACTGTCAGAGTAGGGGCGAGTCCCAGAGCAGAGCTCACAGCATGGAAGGAAACTCCAAACCCTACCGGCATTTCCCTTCCCCTGCAGTGGGAAGGAAACGAGGAGGGGCTCACTGGGCTGAGGGTGCAGATCGGGAAAGGGAAGGGAACCTCTGCCACCAGAGCTGCCTCCCTCCTCCTTGGCTTGACTGGGGCTGTCAGGGGTCAGGTGGAGAGTTAGGAAACCTTGCTGGAGGAACCGGGCCCTTGCTCACATGCACCTCAGTGTGCAGGGAGATTTGCCTGGCCTCAAACTGGCAGTAAAACCAGAGCTGCCTTGCTGGAGAAGCACCAGCTCCATGCCTTTAGGCTTCTTCCCATTACAGGTTTTTATTATTAGACGTTTTGCTGGTTCCCTGTGATTTAGGAATCACTCCCAGAGTTGCTTTCAGTTTGAATTCATCTTCCGCTTTTCCTCACATCTCCTATTGTAACTGTTTCGGCTGTGACTTACCTCCCTTCTTCCTTGGAGTCTCCTGCCATGTCCCCCACCCCTCAGGATAATGATATTTAAATTGGCGCCTAGTCTTAGAGGAAGCCAGAGCAGTATCAGTGAAGGGATAATGGATTGCTCTGTGGTCAGAATGTTGAGAAGCAATTGCTGAAGGTAGGATGGAGGCAGAGAGAGAGAGACAGCCTAGAAGCAAAAGGGCAGGTCCCTCAGACATCAGAACATTACACAAGATTTTCAGGAGGAAGTGGGGCGGGGACTGTGTTGAACACCCACAGTGTTCCAGACACATACAGACATAAAATATTTATCATTTAATCCTCAGTTAAAACCCTGTGAAGTAGTGAGATTATCTCCAGTTTATGGATGCGTTCACCAAGGCTCCATAACTCTGAAGAGCCCAAAGTTGATCTTGGGCCCTCTGACTTCACCCACATTTAGTGCCCTCTCCTTTCCAAGACAGCCACTGCCTCCTTTCTGCTCAGCAAGGGTCTCAATGAGGAGTTAGCAAGAACTTAACTCAGCTTCTGCCTTCTTGGAGCCTATAGTCTCTGTGGAACCACTGAAGAAAAAATATCAAGGAAACAAACCCTTTTGACTGAGACCGGAACTGTGTCAAGTTTGCTCCTTTGCTGTCCCTGGAACTCAGGAAGTTGTCATTCCTAAGGGCAGAGTGGCTTCCTCAGGACATTGGAGCCCTGCCAGACTCACACACATTATCAGGTGGAGGCAAAAGCCCTGATGCCCTTGTCTAGCAGGAAGACAACTGTCCGGGCCAGGCTCTGGTTTATGCCCCCTTGGCAGGTGGCTCCCACTGGCAGCCAGTGACCTGTTTCTTCTGAGAATCCTGGAGCTTGGGGAAATTCCCCTTACCCATCTCCTTCCCCATCACACTTCAGCCCAGAAGAAGCAGAGAAGTCTTGAGACTACTGTCAAGAAAGTGCCACCCAAAGCTCTAGACAGGAGGATGTGGCTATGGTCAGAGCAGATTCATGCCTCTACCACCTGTTTCCATAAATTGGGGTCACTCCTTCCTGGGGATCTAGAGTTTGACCAGGTCCCTGCTGTGCCTCTTCCATGCTCTTAGGCTGGGACTACCCAAGGGAGTGACTTTGCCCAGTTTTTCAAACCGAGGGGACCAAGTGTTTCCTCCTCAGTTCACCTGGTGGAGAAGTGTGAGCCACCGCAGCTGACAGTGGGTGGCTGAGGGAGGAAGTTGGCATAGACAGGATGTGATGTCTGCCACAGCAGTGACAGGCTGCCCCCTCCCCCATTCCAGCAGCTTTCTTCCAGGGGAGACAACAGAACTATTTTCATGGCACAGACTTAGGAGAAATGGTCAGATGGCAGCGATGTGTTTAGGATATGCACAGAGCCAGGACCAGTCCTGAGGACTGTTTCTGCTCAGTTCTGTCTTGAGTTCAGCTGGCAGCAGCCTGGCCCCAGTTAGGCTGAGTTAGGAGAACTGCTCTGGTTTGACCTTTGAGTCCTTGTTTTGTTGAGGCCTCTTGCTCCTGTCCTGCTGTCCAGACGGGTATGCTGAGATTGACCCTTAACAAAGTAGTTTCAGAGAGAACATTCCAGGCTTGTGTTTGACCATCTTGCCATCCATACTACATAGACTATGAGGAGGACTCAGCCTCACTTTCCTGTGGAAGTTCAGGCAGATGCATGGGGCAGCAGGAACCATAGGGAGAGGTGTGATGTGGGGCTCTCTTCCCCTTCTTTGTTTCTCTCACCTGCCCCACTTTCTTCTCTCACCTGCCCCACGTTATAAATTCTTCCATGTATAAATTCCAGCCGAAGACTTCAACCCTACTTCCTTTTTGAGCCATAGTGACCTCGTTTCCAGCTATTAGCTGGGCTTGTAGCTCAGACCTGGGACCTCTTACACATGGTTTATTATCACCTTACTGCCCCCACTAGATGCATGTTGGGAGCTGGAGATGGTAAGAATAGACATAGCACTTTAGGGGCTAGATGAGTATACAGCTGATTTAAGAGTATATCTGCATTATATTTATAATAAATAGATAGTGTGACAGAATAAATGTTTAAGGATTTTCTTTTGGTTCCATCAAAAGTTGGAGGACCTCCTTCTAGGATTTGTTTGCTTCTTCTGGAATAATGCAGGGCCTATGTGACTCCTCAGGGACCCTGGATGCACATAGTTCGTGTCCCCAGGGATGAAAATGCCAAGAACTGGGCAGAGGTAAATGAAGTGGTCATGCTTGGGTTACCAGAGAGTTAGAGCTGAACTTGGACAGTAGCTAAAGGAGAGAAGGATGAGAGGCAGCCTTCTAAGTGGCCGGCACTATGCTCGGGAAGAAGCTGAATTTGTGGGAAGTCACATGGGTTATCATGCAGCTGCAACACCTCGGGTAGGGGATCATATTTGATTCAAGATTACAAGGGGGCAGGTACAGTGATCTGATTAAAGTGTCAGACTGCTTTTATTCTTTTTTGTTTGTGTGTGTGTGTGTGTTTTTTTTTTTTGAGATGGTATCTTTCTCTGTTGCTCAGGCTGGAGTGCAGTGGCGTGATCTTGGCTCACTGCAGCCTCCACCTCCTAGGTTCAAGCAATTCTTGTGCCTTGGCAACCTGAGTAGCTGGGATTACAGGTGTGCACTACTGCACCCAGCTAATTTTTGTATTTTTGGTAGAGACGGGATTTTGCTATGTTGGCCAGGTTGGTCTTGAACTCCTGGCCTCAAGTGATCTGCCTGCCGTGGCCTCCCAAAGTGCTGGGATTACAGGTGTGAGCTACTGCATCTGACCCAGACTGCCTTTAGAGGTAAGGGCTGTGATCTGGAACAAAGACAGCCAGACTGATAAGAAGAAAGGTTTGGCTGAATGGGGATAAAGGCAGGGAATGTAGCCTCTAGCATGGGTAGGGCTAGTCCATGGATGAAGTCCTTAGGCTTCACCCACTCATTCTCTCATACTTTATTCAGTCACCAAACAGTGGTGAACAAAATAAAATGATTCCTGGGCTGTCCTTCAAATAGCCTATATTAGAGTGGCTTGCCAAGGGGTTAGGGTGCTTTGCGGTGTCTTAATTAATTGGGAGATGTCATTAGTAATTTGCTACTAACAATTAAAGTCTGGTACTTTTGTGAATTTTTGCCTAAATATTTTTTTCCTAAAAAAATTTAAGCAGTTATCTTCATGCTAATGTTCTTCTCATTCACTTGTATGCTGATATGGGCAAGAGGGTCACAGTTATAGCATCTACATAGGTTGTGGGTGGCTCAGGATGGGAGTGGATGTTGTAGGCAAGTTACCTGTCTCTCAGGTTGTGGGGGAAAAGCAAACTGAAAAAAATTGCTGCTTTAACCTGGTGGCTTTTCAAATTTTTTGACCTGTCTCATGTTCCCATCACATTTTATGGTATGATGTATGTATATGACACATTTGTGTATATACATAAAATATAAAAGAAACTAAAGCTTCACAAAGCATTATTTATACTTGCTATTTGCAATGAATTCTGGTATCTTCTATTCTATTTTAATCTGCTCGTTTTCATTTAAAATAGAGTTAATTTTGACTCATTAAATTGATTCTACGACCAGAGGTTTGGAAAACATTGCTCAACCAAACTCAACTAAATATGAAGGGGAGGCTGGAAGACTGCTCCACTTTTCCAAGCTTGCCTTATCAGCGATGGAGTGTCAGGGTGAAGTCTGAGGGCCCAGTAGCGGAAAGGTGTGGGCGGTCTAGTCTTTCTCTTTTCCAGATGAGGGGAGGTTTCAGCCTTGTTGACTCAGGTTCTCTCCTCAGAGCTCCATGAACCTGCCTCCAGACAAGGCCCGGCTTCTGCGGCAGTATGACAATGAGAAGAAGTGGGATTTGATCTGTGACCAGGTATGGGGTTTCGGAAAGAGGAGGGAGGTGGGGAGTTGTGTCTTGGGCTGGCTAAGGCTGTGGGGCCAAAGGCATTGAGTACAGCTCTGGGTCCCTTGAGGAACCCTGCATTATGTTTATAATAAGCTTGGCCTCATCTGTGTTCACTTTCTTTTCCAAGAAGATTATCATAACAGAGACAGAACTAGCAGGCCAAGTTCTCCTCTAGCTCCCACAAAGAGCTGTCTTGATTTCTTCTAATGGGCAATAGTATAAGGGGGTTTGTGTAGATCGGGGTATAGGATTGGCTGTGCAGGTTCAGGGCTATGCCTGGCAGGGTGCTCAAAGGACTGTTGATCTCTCACTCTGTCTTAGCCCTGGCAAATAGCAGGGTCTTTCTCATTATCTCGGGGCCTCTAGGAATGAGAAGCCCCAGGCTCTAGTCTTTTGTTCCCAAATCTCAGAAGAGTCAAGGTCTGAAAACTCTCCCTACATGAACTGTGTTGAAAGCTAGAAGAGAATAGAAATCATTACTTTGCTCAGAGTTGAGAATCTTCTAACACATATGACCTGGCTCTTTCCCTTGCATGCATTTGAAGATCATGAGTCACAAGTCTGTGAACTCAGACAGGCCTGTATGCAGGGCTGGGAGAGTTGCCTTTTACCTTTTTACATCTTGGTAGAGATGGAAGTATCTGGCAGTGTGGGTAGTGTGTTTACCCAGCACTTTGCCATGTACAGTTTTATTACTTCTTTTCAGGCTCTGGGTGAAATAATAATAGGTAATGTTTATTATTTCATTGAGTTGGACCATTCAAGGAATGGATATTCATTGAATATCCATTGTTATGGACCAAGTACTCAACACACTGAAATACCTCATTTAGTCGTCACAGAACCCTCTGAGGAAGGCAGTGTTGGCATTTTACAGATGAAGAACCCAAGGCTCAGTAACTTGCCTAATGCTAGTAGGTGATGAAGCCAGGGCTGAGCTCAGGCAAGCAGATGCCAAGTCTGTGCTAACTGTTCTGTTCCACTGCCTCCCCAGGTCATGCTGCTTGACATAAGCTAGGAGTATGCTTCAGAGATCTTAGTCCAAGTCCCATCTCCACCAAAGGTCCATTTCCTTGTGCTCTGCATTAAGAGGAGTTGGTTAGCACCTGCTTGGGGTTTGGAGAATAGTAACCTTTTGGTATTGAGGTTCTTTAATTGATGATCTCTCAGTCTTTTCTAGGTCAATTTCAGCTGTTTCTCAGACCTTTCGTTTTTTTCTTTCATTTGTTTTTAGGTCCTATTCTCTAACACTGTATCATTCTCCTGGATATTTTTCAGCCCCTCCACCTACCAGCTCTTCAGATATCTTGGTGGTGGCAGCCCTAATAGGACCAGAATGCAAAGGGGTACTCCCTGAGTTTCTTTTTGGGTCAGATGAAGGGGTTGGGCCAAAGTAGGGTGTGGTCCCAGGCTCTGTAGAAGGGAATCGAGGGATGACCTTGCTGAACGCAGCCTTCAGTATTTGAGGTTGCTTTGGATTGCTGGGGTCTGGGCAAGGAGCAGTGTTTGCAGCCCTGAGCTGTGTCAGCTCAGCACAACCATTCCAGTCCCAACCGCAGAGTTCATTGCTGAGAAAGTTGGATTCTATAAGGCCAAGCTCCTCTCCCCTTGGCATTCCTAACCCATATCCATTAGTTGGCCAGGCAGTGAACAGCATTTCCCAATCATATCTTTTTTTTCTTTTTTTTCTTAGAGAGGGATCACACTCTGTTGCCCAGGCTGGAGTGCAATGGCATGATCATATCTTACTGTAGCCTCAATTTCCTGGGCTCAAGGGATCCTCCCACCTCAGCCTAAGTAGCCAGGGCTACAGGCATGTGGTAGCCACCATGCCTGGCTAATTTTTTAAAGTGTTTTTGTAGAGACAGAGTCTTTCTATGTTATCCAGACTATTCTGAAACTCCTGGCCTCAAGCAGTCTTCCTGCCTCAGCCTCCTAAGCCCAATCAATTATGTCTTTGTTTTGGGTGCTGTTCACAACTCTGTAATCTCCAATATCTTTGTAGCAAGCAGCACACTTTAAAAATACTTTTTGACATAGAAAAACGTTTTAGGCTCAGGGAGCACTAATTGGAGAAGGAGGAGATGGCAACAGATGGCAACACCTGGGGATAAGTCAAGGAAGGTAACCTCAAGTTTAGGTGATGTCTAGAGCCAGGTGACAACTTGAAGAGGCTGAGTCCCCTCACACTGAACACTATGAGTGCTCTTCTTCCTCAGTGCCCTCCTCAGGTCTCTGGTTGTCTTTGTGGATACGCATATGCATGTTTCCGTTACAGGAACGATTCCAGGTGAAGAATCCTCCCCACACTTACATTCAGAAACTCCAGAGCTTCTTGGACCCCAGTGTAACTCGGAAGGTGAAGTATGAGGCAGAGAGGCCCCGTCTTGCCACCCTTTATAGTCCTGTGGGGTTTGGGGGCAAACCCTTTGAGTTGGATATTGGACATCTGTTTCTGAGCATTGGGAGCTGGATTTCAGGGTTCTGTGGCCAGGGGCCTGGAATGGCTGGCCAGTAATGGAGGGAAAATCTATAACTGCCCTCTTGTATTCCTCTCCTTTTCTACCCTTTTTTACAGAAGTTCAGGAGGAGGGTGCAGGAGTCAACCAAAGTACTAAGGGAGCTGGAGATCTCTCTTCGCACCAACCACATTGGGTGAGTTGGATTGGCCGCAGTAGCCTCTTCACCTGGCCCCAGGCAGTTGGCTGGGCACATAGGATCTGGTATCCTCTGGGGATGGTGTTCCTGTTCATCTTCCCTGCCGTGGGGCAGAGTTGCCCCTTGAATGGCTTCTGGCTCCCCAGAGCTTTGGACTGTTTCTTTTCTGACTTTTCTGCCCCCTCAGCTCTGCCAGCTGCTGACTAGATGTTTCTGGCAAGCTTGAGGCCTCTCCTGGGGTCCTCCGCCTGTGGCTTTGAGTGGAAGACATTCCCACAGCAGTTGAGACTGGAGTCTGCCTGTGGCCTGGTGTTGGGCCAAGCGAGGCCCAGAGAAGGCTGAGGGTGGGGGGAACATACTGTATTGGGTAGCTGAGACCTACTTCCCATTCTGTGACTATTTGGACTTTTTGGTGCCTGGGAGAAGATAATCTTAGTTCACGAGCAGAAGAAGCTTCCTTGAGCACCAGGAAAGATGTAAGGCAATGGGGGCCAGGAGCTGAATGTTTTCTATATTCACAGACTGTGGTGCTCCCAACCCATTGATAGGGCCCTTAGGAACTGTGTGAGTCTTTTTTTTCCCGTCCCTGAGTGGGAAACCAGGAATTGCTGAACAAGCAAAAGGCTAATGTGTGAGGTACAGTGAAAGAGGGTATTGGCCTCAGTGTTACGAAACTGTAATCAGCAAAGATATATGAAAGTGAGAGAGAGAGAAAGTGTGTATATGTGTGCATATGTGTGCTCATGCAAAAGGACAGTGAGGGACATGTGATGTAGAACTGCAGGCAGGGGTACAGACCTGATGGAGGGCCTGGCACAAATGTCCAGTGCTTATAAGTGAGCAGTGGAGGCCCGGGTGGGGGTGGGGTGCCCAGGCTTCCTGACAGTGGGGTAGAGACAGCCAAATGACATCATCAGCCTTTCCCCTCCTGTCGTAGCAGCAGCCCTCATCCACCCCCAGGGCAAGCCTTCCCGGGGTTCTTTAGAGGGAGAGGACACCTGTGTGTGTAGTCAGTTATAGCAGCAATCACAAGGGAAACAGCACAGGAGAGAACAGGAAAGGGATGGTTCCTGGCCTCAGTAACTGTGCTCTGGTGGCCCAAGTATGGCATCTGTAACTCATCTGTGAATCAGACATTGAAAGCCAAGCCACTGAGAAAGGTGTGGCCAAGCCTCTTCCTTTGTTTGGTGAATCCTTCACGGAAGGACAAAGTGGCAGGGGCTGCTTAGTACCCTTGTATGTGAGGGCAAGAATGACACCAATGGCAACCCTGAGTGCTACCTGCCACCCTAAGCCACCTGCCACTCTGCATTCCTCCACAGGTCCCTTCTGTCACTCTCAGATCTTCTGTCTTCTTTTTGTTTGTTTTTAAAGACAGGGTCTTGCTCTGTTCCCCAGGATGAAGTACAGCGACGTGATCATGACTCACAGAAGCTTCAGCTTCCAGGGCTCAAGGGACCCTCCTATCCTAGCCTCCCAAGTAGCTGGGAACACAGGCACACACCCATGCCTGCCCATTTTATTTTATTTATTTATTTATATTTTGAGACGGAGTCTAGCTCTGTCGCCCAGGTGCGATCTTGGCTCACTGCAACCTCTGCCTCCCAGGCTCAAGCCATTCTGCCTCTGCCTCCGAAATAACTGGGACTACAGGCGTGTGCCACCACACCCAGCTAATGTTTGTATTTTTAGTAGAGACGGGGTTTTGCCATGTTGGCCAGGCTGGTCTCAAACTCATGGGCTCAAGTGATCTGCCTGTCTTGGCCTTCCAACGTGCTGAGATTATAGATGTGAGCCACTGTGCCTGGCCTGCCTGGCCATTAAAAAAAAATTTGTTTTTAGTAGAGACAGAGTCTAGCCTTGTTGTCTGGGCTGGTCTTGAACTCCTAGGCTCAAGTGATCTCCTTAAGAATCCCAAAGTGGAGCCACTAGTACCCAGCCTTGTTTTCTTGATTAAGTCTTGCTGTAGTCATCTGAGGATGGGGGTGTGCTTTCACTGGGAGAAGGCCACAGAGCAGTTTATGACAGTCCCTGCTGCCTGCCCCCTCTACCTGGTGCCTGCCCCTCTGGCAGCTGGCCAGGAGCTAGGTCCAAAGCAGCATGGTTCCCAGGCCTGGGGCCTCTTGGCAGTTGGCATACAAGTTAGAGGTCCTGGATGTGGTCCTTTGTTCCCAGAGAATAGCTCAGTGCCTGGCATTTTAGGCATGCCTGCCATCTGAACTGCAGCTTCTCTGGGTAGAGTTATGTGGAAGGATCCTTCCTGGATTTCTGGGAAGCGTTTGTCAGATTGTGGGTGCTTCAGGGTGGAAGGAACCCAGGGCAAGTTGGGGAGAGGAGGATCCTGCTTTGGTCACAGCCTGATCAGCCCCAGGGCTTGCAGAAGTTGGGTGTGCAGGAGCAGCAGATGGGAACTCAGGTTCTGGAGAGGGACAAGGCTGGGAAGTGGGATTCCAGAGCCTCTCCAGCTCCTCTTTCCCTGGTTTGTATTGGTTTCTGTGCCTTGCCTAAGCACCCTTTAACCTCTCCTCAGTGTCAAGATCCCGAAATAGCAGTATAGACTCAGACAGGAAATGAGAAGGGGGTGGAGAGCTGGAGAGCAGACAGACAGGAAACGGGAGGCCTGTTGGCCCCCAGAGAGGAAGCTAACTTCAGGCAGCTCCGGTGTCAGTCAGCTTCAGCCAGAGCCTGCTGCCAAATCTCAGCTGGGCCTGGTGTTGTAGCTCCAGAGTCTCGCCGTAGCTTAGGGTGTGGCTGGCCAACATGGCGCTGGTTTTCTAGCTGTTGGGGAGAAGAGGCCCCGCACGGCAGTTTGGGCAGAGCTTTCCTATAAAGACCCCCAGAAATTCTGAAGGAGTAGAGCACTCTAGATTAGGGTTTCAACCTGAGCGTTTTATGTTTCTGCTATGGAATGAACTTGTCATATAACAGTTTCCCAGATTTGCCCTTGACTTTCATTCCAGGAATATCTCAGCCCAAAAGGACTGAAAGCAGAAGGGAAAATAATGCCCTGGGATATGGTCCCTAGGTGCTTTGTTGTCTACCTTCCTGGCTGAGGGGGGCGCACGTCCTCAGGTTGACTCGGAGTGGTCATAGACATCCTGGAGTTCCTGATCATCCCCATGCTTTTCTGGTTCTGCCAAACTCAACATGACTACATACAGAACTCCTATACATCTCTGTTTGCTCACTGCTTTCCAAAACTCCTCTCCTTAAACTTGGTAGAGAGTGCTTTGCCCCAGGATACTTCTGTTCCAGAGCTCTCCTTGACTCTTCCTGCTGGTGTCTTGAGAGGCTTCAGTCAGGTTGGAGACTTGCTGGCTTCGGTCAAGCACAACTCTGCACACGGGCCTGTGGTAAATGCTCTTGATACTTCCTAAATTCTTCCAACAAACACTGAGCAAGGACATGTGGAGGGATGCAGAAAATAATTGAGCCAGGGTCTGGCCCTTAAAGAGGGAGTACTTGAGAGCTTGTTTGTCTAAAGCACCTTCGTGATAAAGCAAGTGGTATTAGAAGGGCCTGTACTTTCCCCATCCCTGGCTTCCCTGCCTAGGGGAAGTCCATGACCATGGATGGGTCTGTCATGGGTTTTGATCTTCAGAATTTTCCTAGCCTGGTGCTGGGTTCCAGGAGGAGGAGGTGTTGGATCAGAGGCATGTTACCCTCCTTATCCTTGACTCACTTTAGCAGACCCCTTCCACTGTGTTTCCTTTATCTGCAGGTGGGTGCGGGAGTTTCTGAATGATGAAAACAAAGGCCTGGATGTGCTGGTGGATTACCTGTCCTTTGCCCAGTGTTCTGTCATGTGAGTACCACCCCGGGGCTAAGGTTGGGGACCAGTTGGGGGAGGACATAGTTCTATTCTACTTTGATAAGGAAGGGTGAGAGTTCAACAATGAAGATGGAAATGGGAATCCTGGACAGGAGGGAGTAGCCCAAGCAGTGGTGTGGAAGTAGGCAGGCAAGCCCAGAGATGTCTGGGGATCAGTGAAGAATGGCACTAGGCTGGAGTAGAAGATAAGATGCATTTTGGAGAACAGGAGAGAGAGATGGAAAGGGAGCTTGGAATCAGAACCCAAGGCATCCAAATGCCAAGCTGTGAGCAATCCAGGGAAGTGTCCTGGCTTCTGGTAGAGATGCCTTGGTGGGATCCATTCATCTTTGCAGAGTTGAGTCTTCCAGAAGCAACTTTGGGTTTCCAGACGTGAGAGGGTTACTCCAGGTCATTGTTGAAGAACCCAGGAACAGTGAGCATGACCTTTTGAGCTGGATAGAAAAATGAAGTATTCAGGAGTCTTTTTCTAGCAGGCTTGGGGGCTTGGAGGCAGCCAGAAATGAGCACAGAAAAGGTGGCCTGGTGTAGTAGAAGGAATGAGAGCTCTTGAGTCAGACAAAGCTGAGTTTGGGTCTCAGTTCTATTATTTACTATCTGTATGACTTCAAAGCAAGTTTTTAATCTTATTCTATGAAAGGAGATCCACATTCCAGGGTTGTTGTGAAAATTAGATGATGACATGTGTTAAAACACTTAGTATTATTTGGAACATACTAGGTCTGTATTGTGGTAGCAGATCTACTGTTAATTTCATTATTATTATTTAAAGTGGCATACCCTACCACAATTACCTGAATATATGGAATTACATAATAAACATAATGACCAACACATTTAGACTTATACCTAGGACAGGTCAGCGTTAGGGAGACCAGTCTTCCCGGTTTGCCCATGACTGTCCCTAGTTTTCCCCGGTGTCCCAGGAAACTCCTCCAGGACTCAGCCCTAACATTTTTTTGAGACAGGGTCTTGCTCAGTTGCCCGGGCTGGAGTGCAGTGGCACAATCTTGGCTCACTGCAGGCTTGACTTCCTGGGCTCAAGCAGTCCTCCTGCCTCAGTCCTGCCTCAGTCCTGCCTGAGCCCTGCTGAGTAGCTGGGACCACAGGTGTACACCACCATGCTTAGCTAACTTTTTGTGTGTTTTTAGTAGGGATGGGGTTTCACTATGCTGCCCAGGCTGGCCTCGAACTCCTGGGCTCAAGCAATCCAGCTTGCCTTGGCCTTCCAAAGTGCTGGGATTGCAGGTGTGAGCCACTGCTCCCAACCAGCTTCTACTTTTCTAGCTGCTGTCCTTGCCCCCTTGGTCATTCCTCTTTGTCCAGCAGGTCTTCAGAGTCATCTCCTTAGGAATTTGAACTGATGCTTCTACATTCAGTGCCTCTCTCACCTTTTCCAGGTTATCCTCTGTTAAAGCCGAGAGTGGCCCACTTTCATTCTTGTCTCAGCAGAAGTCATACCTCGTGTGATTCTCCTCTCTCTTAAAAAAATTCTTTTTATAGAAAGAAATAACATTTGATGAAATAATTTTCTTTAAAATTCAGAGCTTTTATAGTGAAAATGTAGCTCATTTTCCAAATAAGCCTATCTCTCTTACTTGAAAAGCAAACAAATTCCAGCTGCCCTAAACCAAGGGTACCCTGGAACCTCAGTATTGTAGTGTCCATGGCAGTACCTTTGACTCTGTTTTTAAAAAAGAAGGACTCTGTGTGGGGGAGAGAGTGTGTGTTTTGGAAAGGATTGAGAGGGAAAGGGTGAGGCCAAATAGAGTTTGAGCGAAGATACTTGTTTGTAAACTGCATATACCAGTACAAGAGGATACAGTGTTGTTGCTGATGGAGTCAGCAAGCTGTTTCCCTGTCAGGAGATTCCTCTGATGTCTACTTGAGAGCCCCATTAAACACCTCCTGATCACGAGGACACTAAAGCCTGCTCCCACTTCCTTTGGAATATTCTGACATCTGTAGATATCCCTTCCTATTCCAGAAAGCCTCAACCTCTGTGCCTTTGACCCCATATCTGAGCAGAATGCTTCTTGGGGGAGAAGAACCTGTAGGAGATGCTCCCTTAGTCTTTAATGACCTACATGGAGGAAGAAGACAAGAAGGAGAGAGACGGTTTCTCAGAGGGGTATATCCTGAAGTGAGGATGTATAAGAGAGGAGTCTCTGTGAGTTTGTGATCTTGGCCATCTTCTTTGTCCTGGCCACACTGACAAACTGCTGACGGTTGACTGGGCGCAGTGGCTCACACGTAATCTCAGAGCTTTGGGAGGCCAAGATGAGAGATCGCTTGAGCCCAGGAGTTTTAAGACCAGCCTGCGCAACATAGCAAGACTCCATCTCTACAAGAAAATTTTTAAAAATTAGCCAGGCATGGTGGCACGCACCTATAGTCCCAGCTACTCGGGAGGCTGAGGCGGGAGGATTGCTTAAGCCCAGGAGTTAGAGGTTACAGTGAGCCACGACTGTTCCACTGCATTCCATCCTGGGCCACAGAGTGAACCCCTTTCTCTTAAAAAAAAAAAAAAAAAAAAAAAAACATAATAATTGCTGATGGTGGAAGACATCTGGTTCCAGGATCAGGAAGTGACAAACCATTCAACTCCTGCAGAGGCTAGACTACAGGACCCTGGTCCACAATCTCAACTTATAATTTCTTCCCCTAGGGCAACTGAAGCCCAGGGAGCCTGTATGCCTGAAAAACCTAGAAACCTCAAGTAACCAGAACCATAGAGAACCTGGTCATTAAAACCCAGTGCTAAGATGGGGCAGTGGTGCTCCTCCAAACAATAAAGGACTGTCCCACTCTGGGTTTGCCAGAACCCCCTTTCCTTTCCATTCAGTCCTGCCATCCACAATCAACTGGACTCCTTCAAGGCACTGAAAGGCCCTTTGGTTGCTGGCATTTGCCAACTAGCAAGACCTGCAGTTGGCCCATTCCCCACCATTCCCTCTACGGGGCAGATTCTTCATGGGGGGCCACAGCTTCCTAGAGATGTTCCATCTAAGCTGAGAATGCAGAAAGACTGCCAGCTCCTGAGTGGCCCATGGGGAGGACACTCCTCCTGGAGTTTCCTGGCCAGTGGGGAGCAAAGGAGTTGGCCTCCATCAGCTTCCCATCTCCTTAGACTACCCTCCTGGTTGCTGCCTGTGCTTCTTCTGCCGCTGTTCTGTGTTAGTGGCTCTTCCAGCTAGGATCAGGTCTCTGCTGCCCAGTTCTGCTTTTTCTCCTTGCTACCCCTGCTTCTTGTTGCCCTGGAGGCCTGAAGGGTGGGGATGGGCTCGCGGGGGGCCTTGGCACTGAATTTCTCCTGCGTATGTGCCTGTGTGTGCGCACGTGTGTCCTTTCATGCTCCAGGTTTGACTTTGAGGGTCTGGAGAGTGGTGACGATGGTGCATTTGACAAACTCCGGTCCTGGAGCAGGTCCATCGAGGACCTGCAGCCACCCAGCGCCCTGTCGGCCCCCTTCACCAACAGCCTCGCTCGCTCTGCGCGCCAGTCTGTGCTCCGGTATGTGTGCTCTTGCTCTGCCCGCCTGCCTCCCACCCTACCCTTCAGTGCAGGTCTCAGGTTCAGCGGTAAGTGCTCATGCTCCTCCCTCCACTCTTGCTTCCAGGCTCAGCTCTCTTGCCCTCTGCCTGCCAGTCTGTCTCTGGTCTGTCCTCTCTGTCTCCTTGACTCTGCCCAGCGGTCTGTCCTGGGTAAGTACATGGTCTCAGCTGCACTCACCCCACGTGGGGTTCCAGCTCTCCCCACTCCTCAACCCTCTCTGGGGGGGACCTTCATTCCTCACTCACACTCTGCCATTCCTCCTGGGTCTCTTGAGCAGGGCACATCTCATATAGGTCCATGGCCTTCACTGGGTGATCCAGCTCCTACCCTCATTCTGTTTCCCTGTAGTTCTTCACTCTGCCCCTTCAGCTACTTGGAGACCAGCTCCCACCCAACCTGGCTGCCCCTCGCATTCCCTTCACTTCTTCTTTCAGGCCTTTTCTCTGTAAGGGTGCAACGTGCTCATTTGTTTGTCTGCGGTGTCTAAAAAGCTGTCCTGCCTGGAGGTAGGCGGATGGACTGGATGACTTCTCAGAGCCCTTTCTTACTCTGAGAGGCTTTCCTTTGGGTCCAATGGCCCTTTCCTTGGTTTCTATCTCTCTTGTGGCCATGCTTTTCTCCTAGTCTCCTTTGGGTTGTGTCCCTTGGACACTGTTGATTATTCTTGTCATGCATGAGCAGATACTACAGTGTCTCCTCCCTTTTCCATGAAACATCACTGAGAGGTTGGAGGGGTGGTGCAAAGCCAGACATAGCCCTGTGGCCCCACTAAAGCCTTTGGGGGTCAGCTCTGCCTTTTCTGTGATACAGAAGTGGGATGGGAGCCACGATGCTCTTGTCCCACAGATTGTGCAGAAGGTGCAGCAACTGGAAGTGGGTGGAGGGAATGCTCAGATGACTGTGTCTCTGGACCCATCTCAGGGCCTAGGAAGGCCTACACAACTACTACTTGTATTTTGAAGGATCTCTAGGGTTGGGGCACTGGTTATAAAGCCGGGATCCTGAGTAGTTGCTGATAAAGCCCTACTGAAGGAGGTGAAAACAGGCTGACCACTCTACCTCCTGCACGCTCTCCCTCTTGGCTGTTAGTACAAGGTGCTATTCCCCATTTTTTGCCACTGCTAAGGAGCAGCCTGCTCTCTGGGTGATGGTGAGTGCCCCTAGATGCTTCACTGGCACCCTCAGCTCCCACCTGACTGCCTGGCCCATCTCCCCAGGTATAGCACTCTCCCTGGGCGCAGGGCCCTGAAGAACTCCCGCCTAGTGAGCCAGAAGGATGATGTCCACGTCTGTATCCTTTGTCTCAGAGCCATCATGAACTATCAGGTAAGGGGGAACCACTAGTCATGGGTGCTCTACCTCTTCTGCCTCATCTGCAAAACCAGGAGAGCTAGGAGGGCACCAGCTTATAAAAGACAGGTTTGCTGGTGGGCCTATGGTCAAGGAGATTGGCTGGGCTCTCTCTTTCCCACCATCAAGGTCCCCTCCTTCTGTCCTTTCTCTTGTAGTACGGATTCAACCTGGTCATGTCCCACCCCCATGCTGTCAATGAGATTGCACTTAGCCTCAATAACAAGAATCCAAGGTGAGTTCCTTCCCTCCCCTTTCCTCCTCACTCTGTTCAGGGCTCTGGATATCTGTATTCCATGTATTCCTGACAAGTCCTGCCTAGCCTTGGAGTCCTGTCAGAGCCTTGGTTTGGACCCCCCACCTCTGCTGAAGGAGAAGTATCCCTGGCTCTCCTCTAGTCTACACAGCTTAGTAAGGGAGCAAGTCCTCTTTCTCCCACCTCTCTCCTCACCACTGACGCTTTCTCCACTCTCCAAAAGGACTTACCCAGCCAGCGAAGTGAGCTGTGTAGTTGTCAGGATGGGGAGCTAGGGTGTTAATTTTTCTTCTTCACCCCTTAGGACCAAAGCCCTTGTCTTAGAGCTTCTGGCAGCTGTGTGTTTGGTGCGAGGAGGTCACGAAATCATCCTTGCTGCCTTTGACAATTTCAAAGAGGTCAGTCTTTTGGCTTTGCGTGTGTGTGTGTGTGTTTGCAGGGGAGAAGGCAGGGAGCCAGGTAGGTAAGCACCATTTCCTGTGATCTGCAATGCTTTTTAACATTCCAGTGCTTGGCTGAGCAACCTCTCTCCTGAACTCCCACTGTTTTTAATACCAGAACTTTAGTCTTACTAGATCTTCGGGCCAAGAAACCTCCTGATTGGCCAGCTAAAGATACCCTCAGCTAGCTGAGGGCTATAGTCTAATGGTCCTAGTTGGGTCCTGCATCCAGATCACCTAAGGAGCTTGTTAAAAGTACAGATCCCTGTGCTCTAGTTCAGACCCATTAGAGGCCTGAGTATATGTACTTAAGTGACACCCCAGATGGGAATCTGATGCAGTGAACCCGTTGGTAGAACCCAAAGCACATGTGTTTGAAATGGGAAGAGTAGGTAAGCAAGGATGTCTCCTGGGTTGTTGGCTGTTATTGGTGAGGAAAGAAGGAACTCCTTTGTGGCATTTGCCCCAGCCCCTGGGCCTGCCTCTGAAACCCCTATCTACTTGAACACAGGATTCTTCGACATCCAGCCACAGCTGGTGGTCCCACCCCTTCCTCTTCTTTGGACCTCTTCCCTTGCATCCATTGTTCAAGCCAGGAAATGGCTCTTCCTCCTTGAAGCCCAGAGGCTCAGAGGAGCCTCTAGACCCCTCTCAGAGAGGGCTTTCCTGTACACTGGCCCTTCCTCTGCATCCCCACTAGGACTGCAGCCTCCTGTCTTAGCCATGGCCTTCCTCCCTTCCTCCTTCTTTCCCTCCTCCTTTTAGTAACTTGGCAGCATCATATCCCTGTGTTTCTTCTTGACCTATCCCCAGAGGCACCTAAAGCCCAGCTTAAGGGCACAGGCTTTACTGAATTCCCTCAGTAGTTTGGTGGGGGCCACAGACCCAGAGCCACATTGTAGTTCCCAGTTTTCTTTCTTTTTTGAGATGGAGTCTCACTCTGTGGCCAGGCTGGAGTGCAGTGGCATAATCTCAGCTTGCCGCAACTTCCACCTCCTGGGTTCAAGCAATTCTCCTGCCTCTGCCTCCCAAGTAGCTGGGACTACAGGCATATGCCACCATGCCCGGCTAATTTTTGTATTTTTAGTAGAGATGGGGTTTCACCATGTTGCCCAGGCTGTTTTTGAACTCCTCACCTCAGGTAATCTGTCCATCTTGGCCTCCCAAAGTGCTGGGGTTATAGGCATGAGCCACCGCGCCCGGCCCCAGGTTTTCTTTTATAGTGTCCAGAATGCTCTATTTCATATATAGAGTTGTGGTTAAGCTTGGTCTGAACCAGTCCTTTGCCATGATGTTCCTGGGAGCCAGAGCACAGGGGCTTGGGTTCTGCATAGAGCATTTCCTTTCACTGAGAAAGTTTGCTCATTCAGGTATGCAAGGAGCTGCACCGCTTTGAGAAGCTGATGGAATATTTCCGGAATGAGGACAGCAACATTGACTTCATGGTGAGGAACTGGGCCTGGGTCCAGCACCAGGGCTGTGTGTTCCTTGACAACAGGGGTGAGGCCAACAGTGTATCTTGATATTCCATGTAGAGCCCAGAATGATTCTATTCAGCAAATGCTTCTTGTCCACCTGCCCACCCCAGAGAGCTCTTAGAAACTTCAGGGCATCATTTGTCTATATCGGATCTATCTCCTTTTCCTCTTTTCTGTGGCCTTTTTGTCCTTGAATTGGATCCTTTTTGAGCTGCCCTCCCTTTCCTAAGCTCTTCCTCTAGCTTCTCTTCCCCTCAGTGCAGGGTCTTCGGCTAGGTAAGGTATCCTTGAGGAATACATGCTGATGTACAAAGGAAATCAGAGAGCTGTATCTTCACTTACATCTGTTTTTCATGTAATTTACTTGTCTTTATACACTGAATATTAAATGACTTTTTAAAAATTAAAATGCTCTTATTGCCCCCATAAAGGCTTAACTCTTTGACTCCCTGTAATTATCCACATGATGATGATATTCTAACAGCCGCCTATCCTCCTGGTCTCTTGGCTCTCATCTGCCCTTCCTGTTGCTGCTTCTCTGGGTCTCCTCTTCTTCAGGTGGCCTGCATGCAGTTCATCAACATCGTGGTGCACTCGGTGGAGGACATGAACTTCCGGGTCCACCTGCAGTATGAGTTTACCAAGCTGGGGCTAGAGGAGTTCCTGCAGGTGAGCTGGTTGGGGTCCTTGTAAGGTGAGGTGCATTGGGATCCGTTTAGCCATATCACAAATGATTTTTCTTTTATAAGTGCCTAGTCCTTGATGCTCCTGGGATCCTGCCTGTCTTCTGTGGCCTGGGACTCAGGACCTCTGCAGATAACTCCCCAGTCAGGCCACTCCATGGGGCGAGAATCTGACATGGCCTGCAGCAGGAACTCTTTGGGAAGTGGTGGCGAAGGCGGACGAGGACTAAGTCTTTCTCAGAAAGTTCCCCTGATGAGCTGCCTGCTCCTACAACTACTACTACTCTCTGCTCTTCCCCCAGAAGTCAAGGCACACAGAGAGCGAGAAGCTACAGGTGCAGATTCAGGCATATCTGGACAACGTGTTTGACGTCGGGGGTTTGTTGGAGGATGCTGAGACCAAGAATGTAGCCCTGGAGAAGGTGGAAGAGTTGGAGGAGCATGTGTCCCATGTAGGTGGTCTTCCTTTGCCTGCCAGAGCCACTGTTGATGGAAGCTCAAGTTACCAGGAATCCTAAGTGGACCCATTGCCTCCAGATTGAGTCCCAGGGAGGCTTTAGAACCCACCAGGGCTCTCAAGAGCATACTTAGGCCTGAGCCACTGGATCATCCACCAGTTGGAACACACACCGACCTCCAGGGCTGGGCATGTGGCGGCACTGGTCTTGAGACAGTCAGAGTGCGGCCTTTGTCTTATATCTGTTATTGAAATATAAGGGAGCCACCTGACTAAGCTGCCTTTGTGGCCTTGTGTTGAGGGGTTGGACTCAGGTCTTGACTAGGGTTCAGGCTGTGCTGAGTGCCCAGGCTTTAGGGCCAGCACAGAACCTGCCCTTCCTGTTGTGCAGCTCACAGAGAAGCTTCTGGACCTAGAGAATGAAAACATGATGCGGGTGGCAGAGCTAGAGAAGCAGCTGCTGCAGCGGGAGAAGGAGCTAGAGAGCATCAAGGTACAAGTACTCTGGGAAGGCAGTCCCTGACTGATCCTGGGCTCCAGGACCTTGGGGTTTTGCTTTTTTTCCCTGAGTCATATCAAGTTCTTTAGGATTTAGATCTTGATTCACCCTTGAGGTACTTAGGTCTGGGTGGGCTGATGATTTCACCCCATTTTTCTAGTTGGAGAGGAAAGCTGAAGCCAGTGTGAGCCAGACACACACATAAGAGGGTGGGAGCAGCTGGGGCACCCACGAGTATTCTGGAGTTCCAACCCAGCCTCCTTCTACCAGCCTGTCCCATTGATTTTTCTCCCGTCTACCCCCATGTTCCTCCCCAAGCCATGCTTAATGAGCAGGGACAGAGGGACCAGGTGCTTCGTGTATTAGGATGTCCACCAGGTATCCTAAATTGGCAGGGCAGGTGCTCTTCATATTTCATTCTCTCCTATATTCTCACCTGACTTTTTGTTCACTATAAAGTCATGTCCCCATCCTACCTTCTCTTCCAGAAGAATATATGCTGGCTGTGTTGAGCTCAATATGTATCTGCCCAGCTTCTGCTAAGCATTGTATTGGGAGCTGTGGAGGATACAGAGGTGGTTAAAACAGGGTCTTGTTTATAGGGGGCTTTCAATTGAGCCATTATACAAGGTCAAGTGAAAGTAAAACAAAATGAGGCCCAAAGGGCTATGGAGAGAGCAGCTATTTTAGACCAGTGGTAGATTAAGGAGAGTTTCACAGGGGCAGCCTTTTTCTCTGGGCTTTGAGGGGTCCATGCAGTGAGAATTGGCTGGAGCAGAGAGGACACTTCAGGGTGCCAGCAGAGGGAGGAGGCAGCTTCTGCTTGCCTCTTTTGTTTTGCTGCCTTCCAGCTTCCCCATTCCCCTACCTGGGCTTCTGCCACTCTGAGCCTCTGAGTACACTCACAGAGACCCTAGTTAAGAGAACCCTGGGTAGGAATTCTCACTCTAGGGGCAATGACTATTCCTTCAGCCCACTTTTCCCTTAATGGTGCTGTCTGCCTGTCAGGAGACATACGAGAACACAAGCCACCAGGTACACACCCTGCGAAGGCTCATTAAAGAGAAGGAGGAGGCTTTCCAGCGTCGATGCCATTTGGAGCCAAGTGTCCGGGGCCTGGAGTCTGTGGGCAGTGAGGCCCTGGCCAGAGTAGGCCCTGCAGAGCTGAGTGAGGGCATGCCACCCTCTGACCTGGATCTTCTGGCTCCAGCCGCACCCCCTGAGGAGGTCCTGCCTCTTCCTCCACCACCAGCTCCGCCCTTGCCCCCTCCACCTCCCCCATTACCAGGTAACCACCACCCCTGGGAACCAGCAGGGGCAGCCTCTTTGTGGGGACCAAAACTGTAGTCAGCAGTGTCTTCCTCAGGGAGAAACTGGGAAAATGGCATCATCTGAGGACTAGGGGGATATAAAATCAGGGTGAGGAAGGGCTGGAATCTGAGAGAAGCTCAAGTTATCAGCACAGGGATGCCCAAAAGCAGATGTGGACCTGTTTTAAGGATCATAAAGATGTTGCTCCCAATTCCTTTGAAGACAGCCAAGGAGAGGCTTAGACTATAGCCATAGAAACTGGGTCAGAGACCAGCAACAACTGCCCTGCCAGAGTTAGAATTTCTGGGAGCAGCTTGAGCAGAGTTCATGTAGGCTCCTTCTCTGAGTTTTTTGTTTTTTTTTTAAACTCTCAGAGAAGGTGGGGCAGGCAGAAGGGAGGGAAGCCTATGAAGAGTCTCTTGACCCCTGGGTCACTGTATCTTTTCTTCTTTCCCCAGACAAGTGTCCCCCAGCCCCACCTCTCCCTGGTGCTGCACCCTCTGTGGTGTTGACAGTGGGCCTGTCAGGTGAGTGTCCCCAAGGCCCTGGGCAGGGCTGGTGGGACCAGGGGTGTGTGTCCTTGGCCCCTGTGTCACTGATCCTCCTTCCAAATTAGCCATTCGAATTAAGAAACCTATCAAGACCAAGTTCCGGCTGCCTGTCTTCAACTGGACAGCACTGAAACCCAACCAGATCAGTGGCACTGTCTTCAGCGAACTTGATGATGAGAAGATCTTGGAGGTAACAGGGCCTGGGGTCCAGAGGGGTAAGGTTGAGGGCTAGGGACCTGGTTGCCTTTTGAGGAGATCTGGTCTTAGAAAAGCCATCAGACAGGGTGAGGCCAGGCTCAGCTCTACAAACCCTTCATTCTTGAGTGTATATATATTTCTAGTTGTGTCAACACTTTGTGTTTGTATTCAGGAAATATTCCAGAGTGACAGAGCTCTGGGCCAACGCTGGGTGGGCTGTCAGGAGGTCCTCCACTAGTATGAGGCTACAGCATTTTCCCTGCTCATCTATTCCTGCCAGGACCTGGATCTGGATAAGTTTGAAGAATTATTCAAGACGAAAGCGCAGGGCCCTGCCCTTGACCTCATCTGCTCCAAGAACAAGACAGCGCAAAAAGCTGCCAGCAAGGTGACTCTGTTGGAAGCCAATCGTGCCAAGAACCTGGCCATCACCCTACGCAAGGCTGGCCGCTCGGCTGAGGAGATCTGCAGGGCCATTCACACGTGAGGCTCCCACTGACCTAGCTCTGGTCCCTAGTCTGTTGGCAACCCAGTTCTCCACCCAGGAGCCTGGGTTTCCCTAGATTCCAGGTCATCTGACAGAACTCCCTCATATTCCCCTAATCATCCACTGGCTTGGCTTGGCCAGAATTTACTGCATCTGTGCTGGCAGTTCAGCCCAGACCTTCACCCAAGGAGCTCTCAGTCTATTGGGAACAGTGCAGTAACACTGAGTGATACCACCAAGAAGGTAGAAGTATACAGGCAGCTTTGGGAGAATATGGAGGTTCATGTAGCTGAGCTTGGTGATGAATGAGGGAAGCCTTCCCAAAGGAGGTGATGTCTCAACTGGGACCTGAAGAAAAGATATGAGTTAGTCCAGTTCAGGGCCTGGAGGGAGAAGCATAGTGCCTTGGGTACTAAAAATTGAATCTGGCTTTAGTGTAGGGAGAGGAGCAGGAGAAGGTAGAGTCGGTCAGAAGTCTTGCAGGCTGGGCCTCATAAGCCATGCTCAGGTGTTTGGACTTCACCCTAGGTACAGAGGGAGTACATTAAAGGGCTTATTAAACAGGAGCATGGAATGTTCCCCCAGGATCATTGCTTGTGCTGTGACAGATGAGGCAATGGGTCCTTTGCCTTTGGCTGTGTTCTGTGTACAGTCCCCTGTCCAGTCCTTCTAGGAGCTTGGAGAATAAAAGGGATGAGGGAAAACGTGGAGAGATGTGAGAACTGACGTGGTCCCTTCTTCCTCCACAGGTTTGACTTGCAGACACTACCTGTGGACTTCGTGGAGTGCCTGATGCGCTTCCTGCCCACAGAGGCTGAGGTAAAGCTGCTGCGGCAATATGAGCGTGAGCGGCAGCCCCTGGAGGAGTTGGCGGCTGAGGACCGCTTCATGCTGCTCTTCAGCAAGGTGGAACGGCTGACCCAGCGAATGGCTGGCATGGCCTTCCTGGGGAACTTCCAGGATAACCTGCAGATGCTCACACCGGTACAGCCCCCACCCAACTCATGGTCCTGGACAGCTGTCCCTCCACCCTCCATCTGCTAGTCACCTCCCCTGCCCTTCCAGTCCTTCTGACCCCTCCCTGTCTTTACCGCATCTCAGCCTGGGGTTACTTCAGTGTTCATATTGTCCTACAGCAACTCAATGCCATCATTGCGGCGTCCGCTTCCGTCAAGTCTTCACAGAAGCTGAAGCAGATGTTGGAGGTGGGAAGAGGTTGTGAACAGGGGTGCTTGGGGTTCTCGGGTCCTAGTTGGGGGCCTGGGGCTATACAGAGAGGAAGAAGGAGCCCTCAGGACCTGAGCCTGACCTGCCTCCCATGCATTCTTTGGACAGATCATACTTGCACTGGGGAACTACATGAACAGCAGCAAGCGGGGAGCTGTGTATGGCTTCAAGCTCCAGAGCCTGGATCTGGTAAGATGGTGAGGGCAGTGCGGGCCAGGAAGCCTGGGGGGCAACAGTTGTGGAGCCAGAGTGCTTAGCTTTTATGCACTGCCGTGACCCCCTCTCCTAGCTGTTGGATACCAAGTCCACTGACCGGAAGATGACACTGCTTCATTTCATCGCCTTGACAGTGAAGGAGAAATACCCAGACCTGGCTAACTTCTGGCATGAGCTGCACTTTGTTGAGAAGGCTGCAGCAGGTGAGGAGAGCCTGGCTGGGTGGGCCTGCCCTCACATCCAGCCCAGGACAATCCCGGGAAGCTATGAGGAGAGGGAACACTTGGGTCCATTTGTTTCTGGCTTTTGTTATCTTCTTTCTGACCACTTCAAAGCTTTCCGCTGGAGCCTTAGGCAGGGGCCACTCCAGAGGGAGCCTTCCTCCAGGCGCCAGGCCTGGCCCATCCCAGCTCTTCCCAGCTAGGTACAGTGGGAGCAGGAGCAGGAATAGGAAGGGGAGCAGTGACTCTTTACTCCCAACTCCCTCAAGCTGGCCCCAGAGATCTTGCGTTTGTGTATGATGTATGTGAAGTGCTTAGAAAAAAATCATAAAGCCCTCTATAGACGTGAGGTAGCTGTTATTTCTGCCCCACCCATGAACACTGGGGCAGGCCTGAGGCAGTTTCATTGTGGAGACCAGCAGTCTCTGTGGCTTGCCTGCTTTTGTTTGCTACTGTGTTCTTTGGGGCCACAAGCTCAGTTTCCATTCCATTCCCTCCCCCTGTGAGGGATCAGCTAGCTTGGTGTGTACTTCCTTATGTCCATACAGATATGTGAACCTGAGTGAGCCCATGCTGAGGGGGAGGGCCAGAGTTTGATATAGCTCTAGGCTGGGAGGTGGGCATGCCAGGCCCTAGGCATCCTCAGCCAGGCTTTTGGTGACCAGTGTCCCTGGAGAACGTGCTGCTGGATGTGAAGGAGCTGGGCCGGGGCATGGAGCTGATTCGGCGTGAGTGCAGCATCCATGACAACAGCGTCCTCCGGAACTTCCTCAGTACCAATGAAGGCAAACTAGACAAGCTCCAGCGGGACGCCAAGACGGCTGAGGCAAGCACAGGGTGCAGGCGGGTGGGAGCAACCAGGGCCAAGGCTCCAGGCCCCTCTAGGTGGCCCTAGTTCTATTTTTTTTTTTTTTAATCAAACAGCTGGCTGTATGTAGGGGGGAGAGTGCGCTTTGGGAGTGGCAGGCAGCTGCCTCTGGAAACTGGTACTCGGGAGCTTTGGGAGCCCCAGGTTCTCTCCAGCTCACAGGGGCCTAGGTGGTTGGTTTTCCTCCCTTTGGCCCTGGGCTCTGCTTTCCGCACGCCACTCGTCCATGGTGTGGGAGCTGGGCTGCCCCTTCCCGCCAGAGTGACTCGTTCTGCCCACCCCTTCCCCAGGAGGCCTACAATGCAGTTGTGCGCTACTTTGGTGAGAGTCCCAAGACTACACCTCCTTCTGTATTCTTCCCAGTGTTTGTCCGATTCATTCGTTCTTACAAGGTAAGCTGCAGATAGCTTTTTAAGAAGTTTGGTTGAGAAAACTGGCTGGGGGAGAGAAGCCTGGGCTTAAAGTATGGGCCTTTTCTGACTCCTCCTCTGAGTCCTGGGAAGGGAGCGATGCAAGCTGGCGACAGGCCTCTTAGCTGTGAACTGGTGGGCAGGGTGGGGCCCAGGACCTTCCTGTCATTGTTTGGGGCAGGAAGTGCCCCTCCAGAGGGTGGCCACCTGGAGTTAGCAGGTCCCACTGCCACCCACTCTCCACCTCAGCGTCAGCCCCTCCCCTCACAGCCTGTGAGCCTCACCCCTAGCCCCCACCCATCTTCCATGGCTCTTAGGAAGCAGAACAAGAGAATGAAGCCCGCAAGAAGCAGGAGGAGGTAATGCGGGAGAAGCAGCTGGCTCAGGAAGCCAAGAAACTGGATGCCAAGGTGGGTGGGACCAAGAGCTGGGGCCTGGAAGATGACAAGGCAAAAGAGTGGGGGCTGGGGGTCAGAAGGCTAGGGGAGATGAAAACTTGGAGTGGACAGACCACCCAGAGGGCCAGTGGGCTGGCATCCAGAGGGATGGCATCCAGAGGGATGGAGGGAGGGCCTTTGGGGATTCCTAGCAGTGCACAAGCAGTGGCATCCTCAGACTGCACCTTGGGGCAGGAACCAGTCCCACATTAGGTCAGTGATGACTTCCTTCCCCCTCCACATTCTTGGCCCTAGACCCCATCCCAGCGGAACAAGTGGCAACAGCAGGAGTTAATAGCAGAGTTGAGGCGGCGCCAGGCCAAGGAACACCGGCCTGTTTATGAGGGGAAGGATGGTACCATCGAGGACATCATCACAGGTGGGGCCCTTTTTCACTCCCTGGGGCCTGGCCATTGCACCCAGCTCCCAAAGCTCAACCTAACTCCTTTGGGCTCTCCTCCCACCCCACCCCCCATGAGGCCTGACCACTGTGTCTCTCTCCTGGGCCACAGTGCTGAAGAGTGTCCCTTTCACGGCCCGTACTGCCAAGCGGGGCTCACGCTTCTTCTGTGATGCAGCCCACCATGATGAGTCAAACTGTTAGCCCCCAAGGCTGGGGCCCGACAGGTACTGGGCACCGCAGCTGCCCCCTCTGCATGCCCATCTCCCAGGATTCCTGCTGGAGACCACAGGCACCTCCTTTCCTGCATGATTTGCAATCACCCTCTGGCAGCCTCCCAGCGATGGGGACACATACTTCTTGCATGCCCCATGCTCTCAGAAGTGTGGCATATCCCCTGCATGTGTCCTTAGGGAAGTGGTCTCTCTCCCACTAATGCTGTCCTGGCTTCTACTAAGACCCAGTGGGTAGGGAGTTGCCAGGCCAGTGTTGAGGACAGGCCAGAGCAGGCAGGACCAGGCATACAGTTCTGATCTTTGAGGCTGAGGTTGAGTGTCCATTCCCAGGCCTAAGGAACCTTTCCCTAGGGTTCGGTTCTCTTACAAGAGCTCTGGTAGTAGCTTCTGACCAGGAGGTATCAGATGTCCCTTGATCTGTTTCCTGATGTCCAGTCAGCCTGGGGTCTTTTCCTTCTGGCTCTTTCTGAATGCATCTACCTTGTCTCTGTCCACTGCCCAGTGGCCTCTAGTTACCCCCAACCTGATCCACTGAAATGCAAAGCCCAGCAATCTCCCCAGCTGGGTACCCCTCAAGCCTCTAAGCCTCCTGTTTATCTGCCTCACCCCTGGCTCCTCCCTGGCCCTATCTGTGGGGCTGCTCTTGAGGGCACTGTCCTGGCTCAGCCTACCATCCTGTTCACAGGTCTCTGTCTTCCCCTACAGGCCTCCACTGCCAGCCTATGGTTGTTCGCCACCAAGCCAGGAGTGCTGCGCCACCCAGTGGTCCCCCTCGGGCTCCAGGCCCCCACTGAGACCCTCTTGGAGGCAGAAGCACTTCAGCCCTCAGAGTCCTACAAGTCCAACCAGTGGACCTGGAATTGGCCAAGGGCCCAGGAGAGGGCTGTGTTGCTCTCAACCATGTCCGCCCCAGCTCTTAAGGCTGGATCTTTCTACTTGTGCCACTATGGGCACTGGGTCTGTAGGTCCCTGGTGTCTCCAGTACTGCACTTTGCCCCCAAGGTCTTTGACTTCGTTTCCTGAAGGGTCGCCAAGGGTCAGCTCAAGGCTGGGAAAAACCATTTCCAGCTTTAGCCTAAACAGGGCATGTAGATCTCTCTCCCACTAGAGCCCAGAGGGATGAGAGGAGAGAGCAATTGTCCTTTCTTTTTTTTTCCCTTCCTTTTTGCAGGCCCATGGTCAGCTCTGGTCTAGATGTATCTAGGCTTAGGGAGCCCTGGGACCCTGCCAGTCTCAGTTCATCTCTTACCAGGAGCAAGGCCCTCTGAAGCATGGGCCGTGCCAGCTGTGCCCTAGTGATAAGGGTAAGAGGAAAGATGTCAGACTCACTGCCCTTATTTCTCTGCCCATTTCATTCTAGGCTCACACTGTCCTTGTCAGGTGGGCAGAAAAGCAGAGGTTTTCTCTGCACCAACCCCTCTCTGCAGATGGCTGGAGAAAGGGTGGGCCAACTCTTCACCGTCTTTCCTCAGCTACATTTTTTTGTTTGTTTTTTGGCAGGGGACAAGGAGCATGGTGGTCTTGGCTGACTATTTGCTCACCTTCCTGTTTCTCCTCTGCCCCTGGAAGGGAATGTGGGGGCCCACTTTTTTGTACATATACCACCTCCTTTTCCTCTTGTACATAAACCTCAGACTCTCCCTCTCTCAACAAAGGCTTGATGCACCAGGCCTGACTTTGTCTCCTGTTTCTGAGCTTAGGGGTTTAGGGTGTCCATTTAGCCCGACCTGGGCCATGGGGACAGAAAAGAAATCTTTGGGGCACTGCATCTTTTTCGGAGGAGATGAGATCAGAACTCTGGGGAAAGAACTGGCTGGGTGGGCTCTAGCCACACAAAGGGAAGCAGGCCTGCCGTGAGACACTAGTGCCCTCTGCTGGGCATGTGTCCAGTCCTCAGCCTGCCCCAGTAGCATATGGAAAAGAGTCACTGGCCATGTTATAAATATTGTTATTTAAAAAACGAAAACAAAACACACGTACATTAGGTCCTGGGTGGAGGAAGAAGTGGTGGAGCCTCAGGACCAGGACAGGCAGGAGCAGGCACTGATGCTAGAGGGTGACAACCCTGCCCTCTGCCACCCAGGCTGTGTCCACCAGCCTGTCACTCTTCCCTGGAGACCCCTTCTCTCACACTTCACCCACCCCACATGGCACATACCACCCATCTCTGGTCTGGGGCTGAGGGCAAGGACTGCACTAGTCCAGGGAGTAGGGGAACCTTGAACACCAACAGCAACCTTGAGAGGTGCCAACAATGGTGTGCTGGGGGTTGGGTTACTTTAGAAAAAGTGGACACAGACCAGGCTAACGAAGAAGTCTGAGGCAGATGGTGAGGGTGGCCCAGGAGCCACGGCCTCACACAGACCCGAGGCAAAGAACAGCTCATCGGGTCACTGGTGATCGTCCAGCTGCTGTAGGAGTGTCCGCCGCCGCCTCTCCAGCTCACCCTCACTCAGCTCACTTTCTGACGTGTCCCAGCCTGTCTGTTGGAGCAAAGGCACAGCTCACCCTTAGCCTGCACTGAGGGCCATGGAGGCTTGACCAGCGTGCTGACTGGCCTAGGGCCCCTGCCCTCACCTTCTCCTTCTTGATTCCAAAGCCTGGGGAACGGTTAGGGAGCTCTGCCTGCCGGAGCTCCCTGTCCTTGTCCTGTTCTTGTTCTTTCTCATCGCTCTCCTTGCCAGCTTTCTCCTCAGGGTCTGTCTCACTCTCAGGACTGTTCTGTAAGAGTCCAGAGCCCACCTCCTCAGTTCCTGTGGATAGTCTGGGAGTCAGGTAGAACAGAGCTCACAAAATAGCAGGGGCTTAGGTAGAAGTTCCTTCACTCACCGACTTGTGTCTTCTCTTCTTAGTTTTCTTTTTTGGTTTCTTGGCTTTCCGAAGGCCATGATCTGGAGATAGAAAAATCCCTACTAAGTCCCAACAGGAGAAAGAAAGGCTCTTCTTTTTCTTTGTTCTAGCCCCTGTGTTCATTCTTCACAGGCAGGAACCTCATGCTCTGAGGAATTCTGAGTCCGGTTTTCCTTCTCCAGCTTCTTGCCTGGACAGGTAGAGGAAGTTCTTTCTACTCCCACAGGTGCAGCCCTCCCAATCCAGTCTACCCTCAAAGGAGCTGGGGCTTGCAGAGGGCATCCTCTCAGTCTGGGACAACAGTTCTCCAGCTTCTAGGCTCATAGCAACTGCTTACCTGCTCCAAGAAGATGGGAGGAAGGGGAGCCCCGTCCTCCAAGGGCAGCACCCCCACTTTCAACTGAATCAAGTGAGGAAGAGGGCTCAGAGCCTGACTCTGAGGGGTTCCGCCTCCTCCGCTTGGGGGGCCGGAGAGATGGTGGGGGCAGCTCCTCTTCTTCTGACTCAGAGCCCTGGGCAGATCAGCAGATACGTATCAGTACAGAGGTTATCTGCCCTCCAGAAGCCCTCGTCTGGGAATTCGAGAGGAGGAGGATGATCCAGGGCCAAAGGAATCCTCAAATTTCCCTCCAAGGGAGATAATGTAAGGGGAAAACAAAAGTGTTTATTTCCCCAAAACAACCCAGCTTCCCCCATGTCCCTTCTACCCGCTTACTCACTGAGGGTGAGTGGGAACGCTTGCGATGGTGCTTCTTGCCTTTCCTGCCATGCTTTCGGCCTTTGGTGTGGAGGTGCTGGCATTCAGTCTGCTAGAGGCAGAGGAAGAAGGGTGAGGACGGCACCAGACTTAGCCCCAGGAAGGATTCTACCTCCTAAAATCTGGCTTTGCCTCCCTTTCTCAGGCTAGAGCCTTCTGCCTATCCCAGGGATCCTTCAGGCCTCCCCTTCCTTAGCTGGCCAGGAGTGCCCTAAGAGTAAGAGGGAGGCCACTGAGGTCTCTTGAACTGGTCTAAGGAGTTCAAGGGGCTGGGGCAGATCCGGAGGACAAGCCTGCCTCACCTCCAGCACCTGTAGGAACTCCCGGAAGAGCCGGATCCGCTCCGACTCCAGGGTGATCTGCTCAAAGGCTGAGTCACACACAAAACGCTCACGGACCTTGAACGAGGAGAGCACTGCTGATCAGACTAGGCCCCGCTCAGCCTGGCCTGGACACCGCCATGAGCACAGGGCAGGGCTGGGGCAGGGCTGTGACGTGACTGGGGTGGGCCCTCAGTGGTGAAGCACCGCTGCCCTCAGGCTTGAGGGGTGTTTGGGGCCAGGCTACGCTCCTGACCTCTTCCCAGGCAGTGCCTAGCTCCAGAGCAGGCACAGCCTGCCTCAGCATGCTTCGAAAGGCAGCTTCCCTGCGCCGCATCCTGCGTGCCTCCTCCTTCTCCCGCTCCCTCTCCCGTGCCTCTGCTTTCTCCAGCAGCTGAGAAAAGAAGGGACATGGAACAGGGTCACCCGGGAGAGTGGATGCCAGGTCCCACTCAGGCATACCTTAGGAGGTGGAAAGTTAGGATCTGGGCTTCTACCACCATCCCCTGAATTGGGAATATAGTCGGACAGTGAGTGAGAAGGAATGGAAAAAGGCACTGGGATGAATTAGAGAACTGAGCCCCACGCCCTGCCCAGCCCCTCACACTATTGAAGGTCAGCTTGATGTTGCCTGCATCCAGTGCGGCAGCCCTCTTGTCAAAGCTTATGACGTGGGCGAAGTCCTCAAAGGCCGTGTTCACCTCCACGCAGAAGCCCCGGTCCTGTGGGCACAGCAGTACATGAAGCAGGGGTACCACATGCCTTGAGGCCAAAGCTGGCAGGCAGAGTGGTCACACTACAGATGGTCGAGAAGGCCCTTGCCTCCAGAAGAGATCCACAGGACTGTGATATGCATTAGAAACCAAGTTACCCAAGTCCTCATCACTTGACAATTAAGCCCCCATGCCTAGCCTTGGTTTGGATGTCACACAGAGCTGAAGGGGTTGGGAGATGTCTCCCAACTGCTGATTAATGCATGAGTTTCTCAAAATTAACCTTTGTTCCTTTGGCTTAAAGCTCTGGCCCCAGCTGGGCCCTCCTGCTGCTCAGTAGCGCTTCCATGCATTCTCAATCAACATCTGCTGACCCGTACCCTTTGGCTCTACTTATTGAGTGCTTACTATGTACCAGGTACCACGATGAGTGTTTCACACATTATCTCATTTAATCCTCTTGGTTCTACATTTAAGAATAGGTCCTAGTATCCTAATTTTACACAGAAGGAGAAACCAAGCACTTGCCCAAGGTCTCACAGCTGATGTATGGCTGGGCAAGAACCCTACCCTGGGTCTCTCTATCCCCAAAGTCTGTGCTTTCAAGCACCACACCCACCCAGGTAACTTAGTCCATGGGAGAAATGGAGGCCACCAGGTATGCAGCTCCCCACCAATACTAAAAATATCTCCACGGACCAGGCTCTGTGCTTCTCATTTAGGCCTCACAACATTCCAGTGAAGCAGAGGCTTAGAAAAGTGATCTCAGGCCGGGCGCGGTGGCTCAAGCCTGTCATCCCAGCACTTTGGGAGGCCGAGACGGGCGGATCACGAGGTCAGGAGATCGAGACCATCCTGGCTAACACGGTGAAACCCTGTCTCTACTAAAATACAAAACTAGCCGGGCGAGGTGGTGGGCGCCTGTAGTCCCAGCTACTCGGGAGGCTGAGGCAGGAGAATGGCGTAAACACGGGAGGTGGAGCTTGCAGTGAGCTGAGATCTGGCCACTGCACTCCAGTCCGGGCGACAGAGCGAGACTCCGCCTCAAAAAAAAAAAAAAAAAAGAAAAGTGATCTCAGTTGGCCCAAGATGACATGAGTGGTAAAGGAAGCCACTGAAGTTCAAAGTCTGGCTCTCACGTCAGTTAAGCACAGGCCAGAATCCCTTCCTCTCCCTCTACATAGCTCTCACCTCCCCTGGCCTTTCTGCTGATGGCAGAGGTGTGTTCCTCTTGCTTCTTTCCAAGGGTACTTCCTCAACCCTGCCCCAGTCCTTATCAACACAGCATTTGTTCTCAGGGAATTGAAAGCTCCAAGTCACCCTCATCACTGGCTCCTTCCATCAAGGAGACACGTCACCTAACCTGGAACATCCTTTCCACCATGCTCTCCCCTTCATCAAGCTAACTACCTCTGCTGTTTTCCTTTGTTTCAAAACCTCTGGAAATGCAGCAGAAAGGAAAAGGAATAAACATTTATTGAGAACCTATTAGACACTTTACAAATGTTATTTCTCACAACGTTACCTATGAATTATCCGATTTACAGGTGAGCAAACAGGCTCAGAGACATGGAACTTACGGAGATCTCAGAGCCAATAAGCAACCAGGAGTTATCTGACTCTAAAACGTGTGGTCCCCATGCCGCCTCCATGACACTACTCCCAAAGGTTGCTTGTGTCTGCTAGCCAAATCCAAGGCCGCCTTCTTGCTCCTCACTCATCTGGTCCTCAGTGCCTCTACCATTTACTTCTTCAACACTCCCCTCTCCAGGTCGCCTCCTCTCTCACCTCTTATTACTTCTCTTGCATATGCATGTTCCTGAGAATAGCACTTAGTCCTCTTTCACTACCCAATTTGTACTCCCTAGCAATCTCATCCTTCATCTCTCCTGATTTTCAAACTCATCCCAGACTGGATATTTCAGACACTTCAAATTCAACAGATCTCAAGAGAATATATTTCTCATGAGCACCCTCCATGGATCTCCCTGACCCAGATCTGTCTGCATGTTCTAAGTCCAGGGCTCTCTGCATTATCCTATGGGATGAGAGGCACTTTTATGGTCTGCCTGGCTGTGGAAAGCAAGAGGGACTCCTTGGCCCATCTGCCCTCCATAGGCAGGAACCCAAATGGGGAAAGAGGAAGGGAACTATCTAAAAAAGCTGCTTTCTCAGGTGGTGTGGAGAGACAGGACTCAGTGAGGATAGGCCCCCACAGGCCTATCAGTCAGCCACTCTGGCTAAAAGTTAATTGTCCAATAAAATTTAGCTATCTCAGGATAAGGTATTTCTACTTTATACGATTATTTTGTTTTAAAATACGATATTTGCTTTGAGAGTAATTCCCCAAATAGAATTCCTATTTTCTACAGCCCTGCTCTTGTTTTATCTTTATCAGTGGTGCCATCATCCACTTCCCTGACATCTCTGATTCCTTCTTTTCCATTTCACAAAATCTGTCAATTCTACTTAGTGACTCTATCCCACTGGTTTTAAATTCTCCCTTTTTTTAAACAGCAGAAAGTTTATTAACGTAGAAATCTTATGTAGAACCTCTATGTATAAAAAAGATTCAAGCTGCTTCACTTGAAAACAGGAAGCAGCACAAAATCCCCCCACACTCAACCCCAACCCTTGCTTGTCTCAAGGCACCTACACAGAAACCCAGAGTGTCTCAGAAGCACAGCTGGAGCGCTACAGCCTGCTCTCTTCTTCTTCTGTCCTCACTGCCCTGGCTAGGATCACCTCCTACGGAGATTCCTGCACAGCCTACTGACTTTTCTCCCTACTGACCCTCTTCCATCCCTCTAACCCAGCTCCTAGCAGCTAGTGCTTCTTGGACTTTTGTACCAAGTAGCCCCAACAGTAGGAGAGAGGTCTGGGGATAAGTGAGAAGAATATGACTATTTGAATTACCACTATCAGTTTTAGTATTTTGAGGCTTCAAGAACTGCTCTACCTACCACCACAACCTTCCCTAAGGACATAAGGACATACTCTAGACTGAAAGGTTCTACTATACACCATCTAATCTGATCATTCCCTGGTTCCTTATTACAAGAGAAAAATCCAAATTTATTTTAGCATTCAAGGCACTTTACATGCAGGGCTCTACTTCCAAACTGGGACATATGGTTCCAGAGAAAGAGGATACCTCAGGACAGTATGATATATCTTACCTAATGGTAAGTAATTTAAAATATTAAATTTATATTAAATAGAGAGGTAATATGGTGTTAAAATGCAACACCTACGTGAATTTGTAAGGCAAAACTACTTCAAATAAATAGATGTGCAGTGAGACATTTCTAGCTTTATTTCCAGATCCCTTTCAACCCAGGTACCATTTAATCTCTGTAATTAGGTGTACTCTGGTGGAACACTCACCATTTTTTAGATGAGGAAACAGGGTCAGAAAGATCAAGTGACCTATGGAAGGTCACACAACTAGCAAGCTGTAAGCTAGACTTTTACTGTAGGCAGTCTGCCTCCAGTCCTGCTCCTAACCACTGTACTGTATTATCTCCTCAAATGCATTAGAATCTTCACTTCCATAAAGAAATATGCTTTCTCTTTGTTTTTTCTTTTGGAACACAAGTTTAGTCCATCACTCACTCACTCTTCCACTTTTGATAAGATGTAAATATTGAGAACTATTTCTCTTCTCCAGTAGAAGAAAAGCAACAGGCCATGAATGATGGTAAATGGCAGCTGACACTTATGACAGTATCAAGAAGGCACTAAGGAATGGTGAGGATGATGACTTGCCCTTTCTAAAGTGGCATCTCAGCTTGAGTCTGCAGAATGCCTTACAAATCCAGCTCAATGCTGCTAGATAATCCATATTCACAAGAGAAGCTCAAGATTCAGATTTTTTATGTGACGTTTCCTGGTTTTAAAATGTTAGCAACAAATCCGAAATTTTTAAAAAAACACTGTACAGGCCAGAACAATCTGTGTGCTACCAGTTTACAATTAGCTATGCTGCTTCCTTCTCAGACCTGGCATGCCCTTTCCACCCCCTTGCCTTTGCTCTTAGGACCCTGGGTACACTCCAACCTCTTCCACCTACTGATTTCTAAATGCGCAGTTCAAATGTTAGTTCTTCAGATTCCTGTCTCTGTAGTAACACTTGCCCCTTTGTATAACAGTTCTCGTGTATATCTTCCTATTAGACCATGAACTCCTGTGGGTAGAAATTGTGTATTCATTACTGTATCCCTAGTGCACAGTAAAGGATCACAGTAGGTATCTGCTGAACCAAGCTGTAATGCTCCTGCAAAACAGGACTTATCAGGGAGTCCTCTGCAGGGAGTGTGCCCTGCGTCCATCCTGTATCCATCCATAACCCCAGCCTCCCTCACCTTAAGGATGTCCTTAATGATCTTCTTTTCATCATGGAATCGTGCCTTCAACTCCTCCACATAGAACTTGAACAAGTCCAGAGGCGTGGAGCCTGCAAGGAGGGAGGGAGGGGGGGCCTGGCGGGCGGCAGCTTCCCAAGGCCTGGGGGCTGCGCCGAGGACAGGACCAGGGAGTAGGGGGTGCAGAGAGGCTGGCAGGGCAGGAAGCCAGGCCAGAGAAGGGGGAGCCTGGCTGCCTTACCCGGCTGGCCCAGCATGTTGGCAAAACGGACATCAGTGCTGACTGCTGGATATAGCTCCATCCAGGTGGACATAGAGTGCAGCTGCCCTGTCTCATGCAGCTCATCCAGGAAGGTCTGAGCAGGGAGAGGCCAGTTATAGGGGGAGTGAGACAAGGAGGGAGGCAGAGCCACAGAATGAGGGGGAAGAGAGGGAATGGCAGAGGAAGAGGCAGGGACAATCAAGATTGAGGAGATGCAGGAAAGAGAGGCAGAGATGAAGAGATGCAGATGGAAGGCTGAGAACAATGCAAAAGGAGAGAATGTAAATACACAGAGAGGGACAGAACAAAAAAGTGAGAACAAGCCATTCCCGGGAGGCAAAGAAACAGAAACCTGCCTGCAGTAACCCGCAGCACTACCACCCCCACTACCACCCGCAAGGTGGGGGAATAAACTCTGCCTGTCTGGTGCCCCACCAAGGGAAATAAACATGGCCTAGCTGCCAAGTCGTGCCCGTAGGGTGCTCTCTGCTGGCAGTTTCTGGGTGATGCATACATCTAGTCTCCCTAGAAGAGCATAGTCCAGAATTGAGGGGGTACAGCAGAAACAGACTGCAGGCAGAGAGAGGTCTCATGGAGCTTGGACAGGGCTAGGCACAGAAAGAACAGGCAGCCTATCCAGAAAGGGGCAGGGAATGGGTGAAGAGGTGCTCTAGGGCAGAGCCGAGCTCTGATCTAGAAAGGACGGCAAAGATACCTGGAAGGCCTCCCGATTCTTGCGTTGTTGGCGTCGCTCCCGAAGCCGGGCCCGCTCCCGTTCCTCCTCCTCTTCCCTCTCCAAAGCTCGGATGTGCTCCTCAAAACAGATCAGTGCATCTTCCTTGTCCATGTCTAAAGACAGGCAGGAGGTTCAGCAGGCATTGTACCAGGAGGACACCCTCTCAGACCCCAGGACCCCTAATGTTTCAACGATGCTGTCCTACAGGTGCTAGGGATACCCAGGGTGGTGGGGGAAGGGCCCGGAGAGGGCGCTGTGGGAGCAGCCACTGAAATGGTGGTTCTTAAGAGGGAATCATTAATTGTATAAGAATAAATGAGCAAGTATTCAGCTCTTGTGAATTCAGTTATTAGAAGCCATAACATGAAACCAGTTGTCTTGGGATCTGACGTTTCACATCTTAGGGAACTGGGAATCAATCAGGCTTTGATGCAATTTTAGAAAGTGAATTTCAGTATCATCAGTGACTACAGGCCAACAACAGTCTATTGTAACATGTGACCACTTAAGGCCTGTAGTGCTATGATGCTTTAAGACCACATTCACCTGAGCTAAAACCATCATCATTGACATCTCTAGGACTTAAGATTCCTATCCTAGAGCTCCTCCTCCAAGGACACACAATGTCTAGCCCAACAGTGGACCCCAGAGGGAGGGGTGTCCTGAAACATTCTGGTATCCCCAGAGTCCAGAGAAGTACAAGGACTGGGTGAGTGTTGAGTACTCCTAGGGTGTCCGGGAGGGCAGGAGGTACAGGTGAGTAGGGTGAGGCAGACTCTGGGGTCCCAGGTCCAGTAAGGGAAAGGGATAGCTGGGATTGGAGGCCCAGGCTTACTCTGTAGCTGATGGTCCTGAGCAAAGCTGGGGTTATCCATGAGGTACTGCTGGGCCTGGGACCAGGTGGTTTGGAAGTTGACACTACTCATCCCATCCAGGATGCTCTTTAGGGCCTGGATATTGCGGCGCCGGAGCTGCTTGGCCTGTTCCTGGGGAGCCACAGGATCAGGGTGAGGCAGGGCAGGCCAGAGCTACCCAAGTAGGCCTGGGCAGAGAAGGACCTGGGGAAAGGTAGCTAGGGAACCCTAGGAAGAAGGCCATACTCAAGACTTTCATGTCTCAGGGAAGGGGAGGGAGTACAGGTTACAGACCCATCTCTCAGAGACTTCTCCTCGCTATACCCAGGACTATAGGCCCAGAGCAGAAATGGGATGTGTAAGTCCCATGCCAGCTTCCAAGTCAGAAGCTGGGACACTGGGGAAGTGGAGAAGTAAATGGCTAGGGTCCATAACAAAGCAAAGACAAGGAAAGTCTAGGATAAGATGGGCTGATGGATCCTGCCCAGCGACCATTACCTTCTCCTTCTTGGCCAGGAAGAAGAGGACATCATCATAAACCTCTTTTCGATCCCTCTCAGGGACCACAGCCCAGACCTCCAGCTCTCCAAAGGTCTGTTCTGCCCGCCTGTAGAGCATATGAGCTGTGAGTAGGTAGACAGAGAACAGAGACCCTGGACCTCTGTGTTCTCAGGGTTCCCAAGCCCCCAGTCCAGCCTGGCCCCCTGACCGGTAGCGGGTGGTGGAGGTCATGCGTTCATGCTGCTCCAGGAAATGCTGCAGGGTCTGCTTGGCCTCCTTGGCCCTTAGCCGGGCCTCCTCCTTCTCCTCCTTCTCCCGCTGCGCCTTGTAGGCATTGAATGCCTGCTTTTTCTCACTCAGTTTGGGCAAGGCACTGGGATAAAGGGTAGGAGTGGGGTGGGGATAGAGAAGTCACCCTGAACCACCCTGCACAGCCCACACTGGAGGGTCATGAGACACTACAGGCTGCAGGGGCTTCAAGGGCACAGATGTCTGGGATCTGAACACCATTCATAGAGAAGTAGGGATGACAGGAAGTGAGGGGAAGAGATGCAGCTCCAAGACATTGCAAATACTGGGCCCTTTTGCTTTGGGGTTCTCAAGTCACCCTATCCAGCACCCTCATTCCCCAATTAATTCAATTCAGTTTGATTCAATCCAACAAGCATTTATTGAATGTGTTGTGTCAGATACCTTTCCTCTCCTTCTCCTGGAGGCCCTCCAGCTTTTCTTCCCCTTGCTCCCCAGCCCAATCTATCATTGTCCTGATTCTGGTTCCCTTAGGGATGAGTGTTGAGCTGGGGTTTCTTAGGAAGTCCCTAGCATAGCAGCTCTCATGAACAGGGCCTGGCTCCCTCTACCCAGGCCTACCTGTAACGGGGGTCGGTGACCACCATCTTCATGGCCTGTTCCCATGAGGCGTTGGAGGGGACAGCCTGGAATGAAGCAGGTGGGAGTCATGGGGCCTGCCCTGCTCCAGCCCCCTCCAAACCTTCCCTGGGAGCCCCACTCCAGCACCTTGTCCCTCAGCAGTTCCTTGAATGCCTGCTTTGCCTTCTCCCGGTTGCTCCAACTGAGGCCAGACCTCTCTGGTTCTGGCTTTGATTCCTCCTCCTCCTGCTGTGGCTGATGCTGTCCAGCAGAACTGGAGGGCACAGGGGACTCAGCCACAGGGTCCCCCAGCCCTCACAGCTTTCAGTGTCCTGAACTCTTGGCAACCTATCATCTCCTCCTTGTTCCCCAGGGCAGCCTTTTTCTGCCCTTCAGAGGTCACACCCAGATCTTCAAACCCCTCCTGAGAGAGAGGCCCAGCAGAGGACAAGGGTTGAACCAGGCTGGAAGTCTGAGTCCAACATCGGGAATGCCATGGGGGGCAGCCCTCACCTGCTGGGGCCCTCCTCCAGCTGCTGCAGGAACCCCTGTTCCAGGGGCTGGGTGGCCTCCGACACATCACAATCTTCACTCCCACCTGGCTCAGGTTCCAGGAGGCCTGTGGGCACTGGGGTGGGGCCAGGAGGTGCAGGTGGGGGGTCAGGCTGTGGCTGAGGCGGCTGTGGCTGAAGTGTCTGTGGCAGCTGCTGCTGCTGTTTCCTGCAGATGAGCCAGAAGGGCAGTGTCCAGGAGGAGAGCACGAATGGAGGAGTTCAGGGGCTGGCTGGTCTCTTTATCCTGGGAAAGACTGGGGCCAGAGGGGATGACTCCACAAGGAGACAAAACTGGCTCTTCCTCCCACAGTGTAGAAATCATAGCGAGACAGTCTATTCCCACACTTCAGGTGCCCCAACTATAAATGGATAGTTGGGCAAGTCACTCACCCTGCAGCCTCTTGTTTGACTAGAACTGTGATGGGAAAAGATAACACAGTCAGTCACAGGGGCAACAGGGAACCTCCAGAACTCCTGACCCGGCCCACTCGTAGGACATCTCACCCTCTAGGTCATCCAGATCCTTGGGCCGGGTCCAGCGAGACTCTTTACTCTGGTTGTTATAGTAGTAAGGTTTGCCTGTGTCTGACTTGTACTCTTTCCAGGGACATTGCGACAGGAGCAGCTGCAAGAGGATGGGATAGGAGCCATCAGTGGGCTGGGCATGCTCTCCAGCCAGTCAGGGGAGCTAAGGAGACCCAGTGAGTAGAGGACACAGGAACCTTTAGCTACCACCTGGCCTGGCTCAAACTGGGGAAGGTGGACTTCTTGAGATCCTATGGAGATATTTCCAGGGAGGGTGGGGAGTGGTCAGGGACCTTGGACCTTGGGATCAGAGGAACCATCATGAGTATGGTTAGAGACTAAGGGAAGGCCAAAGACTTGGAAGGGTCAGGGCAGCTGAAAGGAAGGGCCAGAAAGCCCAGCTCAGGACCTCTGCCTTGGACTTGAGCACGCTGGGCTTCTCCCACACGGACTGCTTGTCGTCAGCATTGTAGTAGTAGATGCGCCCATCTGGGGCCACATGCTCACTCCATAGGGCCCTCTGGGTGGGGGGGGGGGCACAGAATGGTAGTCAAGGCCCCTTTTCCAAAGCCTCTCCTCACCCCAAAGACTTAACCATCAGTCCCCGACTCTCAGGCTTTCTACCCAGAGACCCCTGAGCTGGAAGAACTCACCGGAGGTCCTGTCCCAGCCACAGCAGCTAGAAAAAAAAAAAAGCCACAGGATACATACTAAGTCCTTGCTCCAACCTCCTTCTTATCCCCACCTATGCCTCCCGTATTCCATCCCCAGTAAATATTCCCCTGGTCCCATCAATATCCCAGGCTCCCTGGCATCCCAACAGGCATGATCCAGGGTGGGCTCCAGTCCACGGTCCCCTCTCCCCTATGCCCCCCAACCTCCGAGCCTGGGGGGAGCAGGCCCCCAGAAGACTCACAGCTGGCGGTGTCCGCACCCGGAGCCGTCTGCCGAAGAAAGAGGAGGGGGAAGGGTTGGGGCCAAGCCCAGTGGCCCCAGGACCCAGGCCATGGGGGATGGAGAAGCAGGCCAGGCCAGAATCCATGTGTCCTGCTCCTAAAGATGTCTGCTCCCTAACAGGCTTCCCCCACCCTTTGGGGCCGTGGCTCTGGGATCCCAGGGGAGAATTGCATAGCAGCTCCATTCTTCGTTCTCCTCAAGTGAGAGTATTTGGTTGAGATAATTCCCGAGGCACATTCCTTCACAGTGGATGCCAAATTCTATATCCTACCCAGACTCTGCTACACTGAGCAATAGCATAAGAAGGCACAGCAAGATCCCCAGGTGCTACTGACTCTTCTGGGGACAAAGAGGATGTGAAGAACTGTATTCATGTGTCCACAGTGTGTAGCTCTGTGAAAATAAGTGTGCTCCTTAAGGGAGCTGGACAAGGCATGGGAGTAACAAGAGAATGTATATGCCTTTGGGGATGAGTGGGAAACTAGAAGAGCTGAATACATGACTGGCGAGGAGGATTTGAGTGTGGCAAGTGCTGCCGGGGACCTGGGTGGATGCGATGAGAAGAGGGAAAGAATGGAGGTCGTAGCCCTGTATTCCAAGTCAGACTCACGGGACTGCAGGGCAGAGCCTGCTACCTGCCAGCCCCTAGCGCTTACCGCTGCGGTGACAGGCACCGCTGGCATCAGCATTCCTGGCATCATCGGAGGTACCATTCCTGGTATCTAAGGATACAAAGAAGACAGAAACCAACCACCAAGGTAAGGGCTAGAACAGGAGGGAGAGGGTACCTCAAAGGGTCCTGAGAGATCTCACTGGAGCCATGACCCTCACTTGGGCACTTCCTCAGGCAATCCCCAGCTTCTGGCCTCTCACCTTGCCTGAGAGTTGTCTCAGTCATTCAGCAGACATGGATCCGCCCCAAAGCTCCCTTCCTTCCCCAGTTTCTGAGGCCCACATGCCCACTCTTATCTCCACCCCCAGCTAAAGTGACAGGGTTTTCTGAGACCCCGGGGGAGGAGAAACAATTACCTGTGTGAGTGGTGGTGGCGCCCCATTGGTGGAAGCATTGGGGCAGGATGCCAGGGGCATGGGGGGGATAGCTGGTGGTCTCTGACTCATGGGGGGTAGCCCCATCGGAGGAAAGGGTGGGGGGATCCCTGGAGGGGGCATCTGGAAATGAGGAAAGGAACAGATACTGAGCAGGGAAGACATCGCCTTGTCAGAGGAAGAGAGGACCTGTCAGGATATATCCACCACCTCCCTCCCCGACCCTCCACCCTCCTCTGATGCAATTCCAAGGCTTTAGTTTGAGAAGCACAAGGCATGAAACTGCCTCCCTCCTCACCACTGAGAAAGATAACTGGGGTCTAACAGGCAAGCGCACAGCTTCTTAATTATAATGGGAAAGGAAAGGAATAATAAGGGAAGTTTAACAGCACCAGACTGAGACTGGAAGGCTTCACCTCTTCAGCAATTCTCCCCCAAAGAGGCCTCTCAGATGAAGGGGCAGAAGGCAGGTATCCAGGTACCCAAGTACCCCAGTCCCCTGCCTCCCATCCCTTTCTCTCCAACTCATGACCACCAATGCCATTCCAGCCCGAATTCTGTGGCATATTTAAAGAGCACAGGTAAGGAGTAGTGAAAGAGACAGATAGTCCCACCCTGCCCTCACATTAATGGGGTCTTTTCCCTTCCACTTCTCCTACCTCCAGCCCCAGTGTGTCCTAAGGTCAAAAGACAAAGGGGAATTGTCAATGTTATGTATTGAGAGCTTCACAACAGCTCTCCCCACCCCAATGCCCAAGTAAAACCATCCCTCTTCCAAGGGTAGCAAAAGGGGCATTACAGGAAAACTGTGCTGGTGATGCAGCAGTGGCTAGGGGCTGGGGAGCTGGGGGTGCAGGCTGGAAAAGCCAAGCCCAGGGAAAGACGTAAAACTTACGAAGGGTGGTGGCATCATGGGGGGCCCCGGTGGGAAGGGGGCAGGCGCTGCTGGGGGCCGGGGACCAGAATCGGGAACCGACTGTTGAGGGAGAGAAAAGTCATAGGACCCAGGATGGGCACAGAGATGGGCTTTTTGCAGAAGGGAAGCAGAAGTGGTGAGGATGAAAAAGGAGCACAAAGTTCAGGAGGGTCTTCAAGCCCAATTTCCTGCCCACCCCAAGCCCTGAGCCCTTGGTAGGTTTGCTCTCTCATGCCAGCTCAGAGCCAGCTGGCTGAGTCCCTTGAATGTCCTCTTTATTTTGAAAGTTTCCATTTTGCCAAAGCAACAGAAAAGATGAAGGAGGCTTCACTACAGGCACAGACTGGCTCTACCCAAGGATTCTAATCCATTCTCCTGCCTGTGGGCAAGGCTGTGCCTCTCTCAAATAACTTAGAGGTCTCTTTTATTCCCAAAGTATCTAGGGAGGGAGTCGCCTCTTTTCTGGTTTCCCTACCTTAATTAGCCCAGTTACAGAGATTCATTCCAAAGCTCTCTCAACACAAATAGTCGCTATTCCTTTAAAATGCTTGTCTCCCTAATTCTCATCTCTTCATGACCAGCTTCCTGCCCTAATTGACCTCATCCTTAGCCACCTACTTTCTTTGACATCTTCCACATCGAATTGCCAACTTCATCTCTTTGACTTTACCTCCATCCCCTTTTTGGTGTCCATCCCCTCCTCTACAAATCCTGAATTATCTCCCTGTGGATGTAGGCTTTGAACAGCTTAGGTTGCCCTGTCCTACCCCGAATGCCTGTCCACATCCCATTCTTTAGTTCTCAGCTTAAATATCACTTATTTTAAGATGACTTCCTGACTCTGTTTAAAGTATCTCCTTCCTATTTCTCTATCTGATCCCCTTTTTAGTTTCCTTATGTATATAATTTTGTAATTATTATGTTTGCCTGGATATGTTTTCCCCAACAAGAGTGTAGTAACATTCCATGAAGACAGGGATCATATCTGACTTGTTGGAAGCTGGATTCCTGGTACCTACCAGCATCTGGCACATAATAGGTATTCAGCAAATATTGAACGAATGAAGAACAAATGGAACAAACCTCTATATAGAACCTTCTAATTCTAAAAATTCATTTTATAGGCATAGCCCTACATGGCCAAAATGCTGTATGTTTAAGGTTTTCATTTCAGTATTATTTGTAAAAACAGAAGATTGGAATCAGCATGAATATCCACCAGTAAAGGGCTATGAAGTTATATACACACATAAAATACAATACTAAACAATTATAAACAAGAATGAAGCAGCTTATTGTCTCAATATGATCTCTAAGATATATTAACAAGTGGGAAAAAAAGCAAGGTGCAGCAAAATTTTATCATTTGTATAAAAATCAGAGACAAAAGATGACACACAAGAATTGGTAGAAAGGGACAGAGGTAAAGGGGAGACTTTTCCCTGTATGGCTTTTGTATCTTTTGAATATGCAGCCATATGACTGTATTGCCTATTCAAAAACAAACAAACAAACAAACTCATGTAAGTGAACCAAGGCTTGGAGATGGAGCTAAAGGGCCCAGCCCTTCTGCCTCTTTGCCTGAAAGTTAGCGGGTGATAGGGAGGAATTCCAGGGAAAGGTGGTATCTGGCTAAACAGAAGGTACCTCACTGCTGCCAATTTCCCCTATGCTGAGAATGCTCAGCATTTAAAAATGCCCTCTCATGTCTGCCTTTAAAATATCTGTTCCTGGCCAGATGCGGAGGCTCACGCCTGTAATCCCAGCACTTTGGGAGGCAAAGGCGGGCGGATGACGAGGTCAGGAGATCGAGGCCATCCTGGCTAACATGGTGAAACCCCATCTCTACTAAAAATACCAAAACAAAATTAGCCAGGCATGGTGGCAGGCGCCTGTAGTCCCAGCTACTCGGGACAGGTGGAAGAATGGCATGAACCCGGGAGGCGGAGCTTGCAGTGAGCCGAGATCATGCCACTGCACTCCAACTCCAGTCTGGACGACAGAGCCAGAGCGAGGTTTCGTCTCAAAAAAAAAAAAATCTGTTCCTGGCCTAGTGCGGTGGCTCACACCTGTAATACCAACAGTTTGGGAGCCCAAGCAGGCGGATCACCTGAGGTCAGGAGTTCAAGACCAGCTTGGCCAACATGGTGAAACCTCTACTAAAAATACAAAAATTAGCCAGGTGTGGTCGCACATGCCTGTAGTCTCAGCTACCGGGGAGGCTGAGGCACGAGAATTGCTTGAACCCGGGAGGCGGAGGCTGCACTGAGCTGAGATTGCACTACTGTACTCCAGCCTGGGTGACAGAGTGAGACTCTTTCAAAAAAACAAAACAACAACAAAAAAAACTATCCTTCATCTTGTCCTAAGAAGAAAAGGGTATGAGCTAAACTACTCCAATGTGACTCACCTTTTCTAAGTGCTCAACTGCTTTAGTTCTGTATTCAGACCTGCTCTTGCCCCTGACGCTTTCCTCAGCAATGGGAAGTCAGAAACTAATCAATAGTGGTGGAAATAGAATTTTCTGTGTCACACTTTCCTATCTCAAGCTGCCTCAGGAGCCTCTCTAACATCTTTGGGTTCTACCAGGCTCCAGGGAAGCCTGTCTCAGAGACTGGCACCACACCATTCAATTGTCCAAATGGAAACCCATGAGTCACTCTCTACAACTCCTTCTTCCTTGCCAATAAATCACCAAGTCTTGTTAACTTAACCTCCTCAAGATTTCTTGAATCTATCCATTTCTCTCCATTTCCTTTTCCACCCCCATCTTGTCCAAGCCACCATCTTTTTTCATCTAATGGCAGTGGCCTCCCAACTGTTTTCCCCACATCCACTCCAATCGGCAGCCATAACAAGCTCTTCAAAGTGCACCTCCGACTGTTAGCCCCCTGCTTAAAACTCTTCAATGGCTTCCCGCTGCTCTTAGGGTAAATAGTAAACCCCTGCCCAGTGAGGCTATGAGGGGGTCTGCTACCCAGCTACCTTGCCAGCCTCCCCCATGCTGAGCTCCTGGGTCTCAGCTCCAGCCCTACTCACCTTCTCTCAGCTCTCCCACCTCAGGCATCCACCTTTGCCTGAGAAAACAGGGTTGGCCCTGCCAACCCCACACACCTTGCCTACATACACTTCACATCTACCAATCATTTCTTCATGAAAGCTTTTCCCAACTCCCTGAACCAGTCAGAGCCCTCTTTTATATACTTGTACAACACCATATACCTTCTCCTTCAGCAAGTATCCACTAGGATTTTATAGTTATTTGTACAATCCAGATTATATTATTATTCGATTTGGCATGAATAAAAAACAAATGCTGCCAATCAAATTATAATATCCTGTCAATTTAAAGATGCATCCTGACTTGACAAATGTTCAAATATGAGTCTCAGAATTATTTAAATATAATATCCGTGGCCCCCACTAGACTGAAAACACTGAAGGGCAGGGACTTCATCTGTTTTTGCTCACCTCATATCCAGTTCCCACTGTGTTTTCTTTACCACCCTCTAAGTAGGTGCTAATAAATATTTGTTAATTTAATGACTAAATGGTCTTGGCAAGTCCTACAAAACAGTAGGGGGCCACTGGTAAGTTAGGTCTAGTAGTTATTCAGGGAACATAGAATGTCAGAACTGGAGGAGACCCTGGCAGTCACCCCAGGTATCCCCCTTTTTCAGGGAATAATCTGTCCAAGGAGCCACCGCTGGTTAGGGACAGAACCAGGACTGGATCCAATCTGCCCTCTGGCCCTACTCCCTTAAAAGCAAAGCTCCTACCACATGAAGCAGGTCTGTTTGCAATCTAGTATATCCCCTGCAACCTAAGTGGTTAAATCACCAACGACTCAACATGTTATTGATAACTTACAGGGTTCCCAATTGCCTACCCTACAAAATCTTTCATCTAACAGTCAAAGCCTTGCAATGAAGGCCACCCCACACTCCTTTGCTCATCCTGACTCAATGGCTTCCCTCCTCCTCTTTTTGCACAGAATTGTTAGATTACCCTCAGGTGAAACACATTTCTTTTATTCTACAGTCTCATGCTTTGTTCAAGATGATCCAATATTCACCTCCTCCAGGTTACCCTTATGACTATCCCACACACATACACACACTCCTACCTGTGTCCCTTCAGGATAAATGATGCACTACTTTGCAGAGTGACATGCTACTCTATGAATGTTTGCTGGGTGTTTCATGTGGGACTGCTTGTCTCCCACTCACGTGGGGATTTCCCTACATTCAGGGATTGAGTTTTCTCCTTTTATACCTCCCCCAAGTGTTTAGTCAGGGCCCTGCACACAAAGTGCTGTGATCAAATGCAGTCTCATCTCTAACCTTACTAGATTTTTGCATACTGGAATATCCTAAAATGCATTTTGAAAACAGCGAGTACACGTGTGCGTATGTACATCTGTATAAATTATCTGATTATAGGCTGTGACAGAGAGAGGTAGCTTGACAGAGGTCTTTGTGGCTTGGAAAAAGGAAACTGGAATGAAATGTTGGCATGGGAAAACCTAATAACGCTAACGGTATACAGTCATCTTCAACTTGGGATGAAGACCTCTGGCCAGGATTCAGACACTGGCCTATTCTGGACAGTTCCTCAGAGGACAGAACAATGGAATAAACATAAACTACTATGGAACTTCCAAAGGCCTTCCTTTCCTGAGCTTCCAGTGTTGCATCCCTGCTTTCCTGCAACACCCCGTTCCTCTCCTACCTGCTGTGGTGCCATAAAACTTTGGGTCTTATTTTATTTCTGGGTGAGAAAATGAAGAAATAACTAATGACAGGGAAGGATATAGAAATGGTTGCTGAAAGAGAAGCAGATCCCATGTCTTCCCTGGAACAAAAACACATTTGTGGGCTGAGAGATGATGAAGAGACACTTGATCATCTGATCATCATATGTTCACCTGGGCCAGTGAGGGGCCACCCCTTCCCCACCACCAAAGATGCAATCAATATTTCTGAGACTTCACATCTAAGGGGCATCTCAGAACTGAGCACTCAGAAGAACAAAAGGAGAAAAGGACAAGAATGGAGAGACAAAAGGAAAAGAACAGAAAAAGGGAACGATAATAGCTAATAGCTAATATTTACTGAGCACTTATTATGAGCCAGACACTGTGCCAAACACTCATTTAATCCTGGCAACCATCTTAGAGGTTATTACTCCCATTTTACAGATAAAGAAAATGAGGTTCAGAGATTAAGTAACCTGACCAAGGTTCCAAGACATTAAATGGGAGAGGCAGGTTTGGAATCCAAGCAATCTGACCCCAAAGCCTGTGCTTTCAACTAGTTCACAAAGCTGCCTCCCAGCAAGGATGATGGCGCCACAGATGATACGTCTTACATTCAGATACATTTTCCTTTTTTCTCTTTTAACCCCAATCCTTATACAATCCAGAAATCCTCAGCGAGCCAGGTGTTCCCAAGGTCCACTTGGTCTGACTCACTCCCACTCCCTGAAGTGATATGTGTTGGAAGATGAAGGCTGGGAGGCACATCTCTCAGAAAGTGGCAGCCATCATCAAAAAAGGAAAGGCTGAGAGACCAGCTGGTTACCCTGTGATCTACCTGCGGCCCTTCTTCAGCTGCCCCAAACAGCACCTGCCCTTCCGTTTCAGACCATCCTAGTTTCCAACTTTCCTGTACCAGCCCTACTCTTCCTCTTGCTCCCCAAAGATCTGCCTTATTAGAAAGTATCTTCCTGTTATTGTTGTTTTTTTTTCCCCCAGACAGAGCTTCGCTCTTGCTGCCCAGAATAGAGTGCAATGGCGCTATCTCAGCTCACCGCAACCTCTGCCTCCCGGGTTCAAGCGATTCTTCCGCCTCAGCCTCCAAAGTTGCTGGGATTACAGGCATGCGCCACCACACCCGGCTAATTTTGTATTTTTAGTAGAGAAGGGGTTTCTCCATGTTGGTCAGGCTGGTCTCAAACTCCCAACCTCAGGTGATCCGCCCACCTTGGCCTCCCAAAGTGCCGGGATTACAGGTATGAGCCACCGCGCCCGGCCCCTGTTACTTCTTTCTGATCCTGCCATCTCATCACTCTCCCTCGGAAGAAGCGAATGGTACTTTGGGTCTCCATCATTGCGGAGTTAGGTTTCAACCTCCTCCTCTCCTTAGAGTTCTTCCATCCCTCCAACAGGATATGGCTAGCCCGCCCCAGCCCGGCAGGCCTTCTGTCTACCATCCCCCCGCACCCGTGGGGATTTCTCCCGCCCCAGCCCAAGGCCTCGCCTCCATCTTCATCCTTTCCTTTGCTTCCCTAACAAACCCATTCTCCTAAACTTCCTCCTCAAAAACCTCTTCATTTAGACCCTGGAAGAGATTTGGGATTTAATTTTATGCTTTTCCTTTTAAAAAAATTGATGGGAAATCTGAGGCCCAAAGAAAGGTAATGACTTGCCCAAGGTCACACAGAGTCGTTAGTTTGTTAATGGCCAGGGCTGGGAGCCCCTTTCCTCAGAGGGCCCCTCTTCGCCTCAGGAGACAAGCTCTTGCAAATGCGGGAAGGTGAAGCAAGGAGTCCCCAAGTGGTCTGAGGAGCACCCAGGCTTCCAAAGGAAACGGGCGCTGGGGCTGGGGGAGGGGCATGTCGCACGCCAAATATCCTAGGAGGGGAAACTGGTCCCCACCTGTACCCTGGTCCCCTTAGTCCCCTCATCTCCGCCCCCTCTTCTTTCCAGATCTTTCTCCGCGAACCCACCCCCACCTTTCCTCTTC
>NW_016811706.1:531267-542618 GCF_001698545.2 Rhinopithecus bieti
CCCCCCATCCCCCCTCCCGGGCTCTCTTCCCTCACCCTTGGCCCCCCTTGCCCTCCCCGGGGTCCCAGATATCCCCTGTGGCCTCCCCGCCCCCTCGGCCACGGCCCAGGCCGCAGGGGGCGCTGTGGGACCGCCCCGAGCCCCTCCACCCCCGCGCGGGGATGTTACCATGCCAGAGCCTCCGAGCAGCTGGGCCGGCTCAGCCCACCCGCCAGTAAGAGCTGCTCTGATTGGCCGGGCTGCAGCCGGGAGGGCGGGGCCGGCAGGGGGTCGCACCCCTTCGTGGCCGGGGCTCCGGTGGCTCCCGCCGGCGAGCGGGGCCCCCAACCGGCCCGGTGTGTTCGGTCCCGGCCCCGCCCCCCGGCGCGGAAAACCAGGCCCCGCCCCCGCGCCGCCGAGTCCCTGGTCCGCCCCCCGGGGGGCGGGGCACGCCTGCTCCCGCCTCTGACTGACGGTCAGGGGCCGGCGCCTCTGCCTCTCCCCGCTGCCTGCGTCCTGGCTTCGCCGTCGCTCCAGGAGCCCAAGCGTTCATGCCGTGTGTAGGGTGCCTTTGCGTTGCACAACGAATTTAATTTGCTGTGTAGTTCTTTTACAGTACTTTTAAGTTAATTAACTCCAGAACTATTTGTTGAGCACCTGTGAGGTGGCAGGGTCTCAGGGACTGAGCACACAGCAGCTTGAAAAAAAAAAAAAAAGCAGACAAATCCCCGAAATCATGCCCTTGTGGGGCGTACACGTGCTTCTCGCGTGACCCTGAAGTTCACTTTTGGGACCTGGCTCCCACTGAGCGCTGAACTCATGAGAGCAGGGCCCACTCTTTGATAGAAGTTAAAAATGTGAGGTACATGCTGTGCTGTGCGGCCGAGGAAACTGTAAACTGGAGCTGTGCGGTGAATGCGCTGAAGGCCTTGGGGCTGGAGAGTGACAGGCCACAGGCACACGGGTGCAGAGAGGCGCTGACCGCCAGCCTGCAAAGCCCCGCAAAAGGGGCTTCCTGTTCCCTTTATTCCCCCCTCAACCTGAGCCAAGACTCGCGTGATGCTGTGCTAGTTTCCTGAGATCCAGATAACTCGGGAGAGGTAGAAAAACTGACACAGGGAAGTCCTGAGTTAGAGGTGACACCTGGGAGGAAAAGGAAGTGGGATTCACCCTTGTGGGCTGCTGTAGAGAGAAAACTGCTTTATAATTTAATCAAAACGATACCCACATGGCCTCAAATGAAGGCCCAGCTCTGCGGTTTTCTTATTTGAGGCAGCGTATTGATCTGTCACCCAGGCTGGAATGCAGCGGCACAATCAGGGCTCACTGCAGCCTCAGCCTCCTGGTCTCAACCTGTCCTCCTCCCTCAGCCTCCGAGTAGCTGGGACTACAGGCGTGTACCACCAAGCCCAGCTAATTTTGTAATTTTTTGGAGACGAGGTCTCCCTACACTGCCCAGGCTGGGTCCTGCGGTTTTCAGACTTTTTTGTGGGGGTGCGGGGACTGGCGCGCGAGAGAGGGGAAAGGACTCCCGCCGCCTCTCGACTTCTCCCATCTTCCCCCGGGAACTGCCACGACGCCCGCGCAGATGGGGCGATTTTCAAACTATTATTGAGATCTCTAAGTATAGCAGAAGTGGTCCAGAGGTTCTGTGAACTTTTATGAATTGCATTTTTATTTTTTAAATGCTTTTTCTTTAATGAAATATTTCTTAGAACATGTACACACATATAGAATCAAATAATTGTACCAGATTTGTTAGACAAACAGCAGAGCCCTGCCCCCATCGTCTTCCCCTCTCTGGAGGCAACGTTTTCACCTCTTTTAGCTGTTTCTTCTGGCATTTACCTGCACATCTCCGGCCTTCCTCCAGCTGCAGCCCTCCCCACAGGGCGAGGAGTCCAAGGGGATTTGCCCATGCAAAGCACACTTGCCCAGGAACAGACCATATTCTGAATACCTGGGACCCTGGAATTCCCTGCCCAGCTTCTTCCTTGCATCTGTCCTCCCCAGGGAGACCTTGCGTTTTTTCTTGCACAAATTTTATTTTCCTGGAATTAATAATCTTGTTTTTAAAAATCATTTATTTTCTATGTATTTCTCAGAAAATCTACCTCAAATTCTTCCCCCAGTTGTTTAAATCTCCTCTCAGAATATCTAGATATAGCAGAGAATTCTCTCCATTTCATCTTCTTGGAGACATCACTGCTGGAGACTGCTGACCTTCTCCAATCTGACTGTTCATCCCCTAACCTTGCTGCATATCTGGCAACCTGGCAAATCTTTTCTCCTGGGCATGTTCTTTGCCTCATTCTTTTGTTATTTTGTTTTGTTTTGTTTTGTTTTGAGACAGAGTCTTGCTCTTGTTGCCCAGGCTGGAGTGAAGTAGCCCACTGAACCTCTGCCTCCCAGGTTCAAGCTATCCTCCTGCTTCAGCCTCCCAAGTAGCTGGGACTACAGGCGTGCACCACCACATCCGGCTAACTTTTGTATTTTTAGTAGAGACAGGGTTTCACCATGCTGGCCACGCTGGACTTGAACTCCTGAGCTCAAGTGATCTGCCTGCCTCGACCTGGCAAAGTGTTGGGATTACAGGCGTGAGTCACTTTGCCTGGCTGCCTCACTCTTCTGTGGGATTTTTATTTGCCATATTCTGTTTTTCTTTTCTTTTATTTTTTTGACATGGTCACTTATTTTTATAACAATATATATACCATGTTATCAGCATGGAATGTAAATTCAGGCTAGACAAGAGAATTTCACAAGTGTAATGGCATTCTGTAGTATAGAAAAGCATGTGTATAATGTCTGTTCAAACCAGCTTACTTATAAATCATTAATCAATTCCATTATAGTTAATATGTTTAGTTTAACGTTTACAATTCTTATGGAAAAAATAATGCACACATTTAAAAAGTATTCTTCAGTTACCTTTGCATGAGTGCTTGAAATACATGTTTCTGTTTCAAGATAACATTTAAAAATTATTCTTATATTACAGCAGCAAATATAGATATCTACAATTACAAAAAAACTAAACTAGAATCCATAAGTTATTCTGTTTACAGTTATGATTCTTCAATAAATACTATGACTATGCAGCTCTATTGGAAGCTTTCTAGATTTGATTTAAACATATACACACATACACTTTCAGCTGTGGGAGGTTTTACAAGTTATATTCCATGCACTTTTTTGACAGAGTTCTAAAAGAGCCAGCCAGTCCACAAGACAGGCAGAAAAAAGTTAAATTAACTGGGGCAAATAGGACTCATATAACATCCAAAACACGCAAGATTCTAGAGCAAACTGGGAGTACTTCAGGGTTGGTTTGCTATCTTCTTTAGAACTAATTTTATCTTAACAGTTTAAGAAGGTGGACATTTCAACACCATCATTTAGGTGACATGTTTCTTTTGTATTAATTTGGCTCTCCTGAATGACCTAGTTAGTAAACTAGTCACTAGTAATTCAGTCACCAGGCAAATCAAGCCTGCAAGAAAGGAGGCCAGTATTCACAATGCCGTGTTATCAGCTGAACCCACTCGAATAGTTTATTTTCAGCATTAATATGTAGCTTCAATAATGAGATGTGGGCGTGATGGCTCATGCCTGTAATCCCAGCACTTTGGGAGGCCAAGGTGGGTGGATCACCTGAGGTTAGGAGTATGAGACCAACCTGGCCAATGTGGTGAAACCCTGTCTCTACTAAAAAAAAAAAATACAAACATTAGCTGGGCGTGGTGGCGAGCACCTGTAATCCCAGCTACTCAGGAGGCTGAGGCAGGAGAATTGCTTGAACTCGGGAGGTAGAGGTTGCAGTGAGCGAGATTGTGCCACTGCACTCCAGCCTGAGCAACAGAGCGAGACTCTATCTCAAAAAAAAAAAAAAAGAAGAGATGTCTAAAGCAAACTCCTCCAACAAGACCAAGATAGCATCTCTTCTAAGGTGTAGGTTTTGCCCAGAATTCCCGATACATGGAATAATAGCCCATACCAACAGTCATTGCTCCTTCAACAAAGCCTTGGGCTGCCACACACATGTGGATCAGATGATGCAACATTTTAGTATTTCCTCTGCTCTTCAATTTGTATAATCCATATGCAACAATTGCTGCAAAACCTGCCATTCCAATGGGGATGAATGGTGCCTCTTTAGCTTTTCAAATAAGTTTGGATCCCTGATCTTCATCATACGAAGAAAGGGAAACATTTGTGTCTGCTGACACAGTGATTGCTTGAATAATCTCCCTAGAGTGAGAAAACCCCCTCACGCTTCTGATCCACACCTGTGCCCGTGTTTTTCTTGATTTGTAATACTCCTGCTTTTTGGAGGAGACCATCATCCAGAAGCTTCCTGAGAAAGGGAAGAGTAAATTATTGTGGAATTTTGCATGTTTGCTACTGTCATTTTTCAACTGTGACCCTTGTATTTGGTTGTTTGGCTGGGTACTGAATTCCTTCAGAATTATGAAGGCATTGCTACATGGTCTTCTAGCTTCTGACACTTCTATGGAGAATGAGAAGTCTGAAGCCTTTTAATTCCTTGTCCTTTCTAGGTGACTTTCCCCCTCTCTGAACTTGTTTCTAATGTTCTGAAATTGCAGTGATATGTCTTGGTGAGTGGCTACTATCTTCCATTGTGCTGGGCACTGAGTGCCCCTCACTTTTGGGGAATAATCTTGAATTATTCTATTGGTGATTTCTTCCTATTTTCTCTATTCTTTCTTTTTGATCTCCTATTACTTGGATGATGGACCTGTTGAACTGGTCTTTCTAATTTCTTATTTTTCTCTCTAGCTTTGCATCTTTTTTACTTCATTTTCTGGGAGATTTCCTCCACTTTATCTTTCCGTTCTTCTTCTTCTTTTTTCCATCTTTTAAAGGTTTTAATCACTTTCACTTTATTTTTATTCTCTGAATTGTTCTTTTTATAGCATATTTTATTTCAGGGTTATCTTATCTCAGAAGCTGTTACTGATAGTTCTGTCATTTTTGTTTCTCTGCATAATCACTGCTCCAAATTTCTTTTTCTGTTGTTTTGGTCTCTGTCTTCTATATTAGATTCTTTTCTTGGAGGTCTTAGAAACCTTGGTTGTCTGCTCACACTTAAGGATGGGTCGGTCACCTAAAAGCTGACTGGAAGCATTTGTTCTCTGTCTGTTCAGGTGGTAGATGGATGGGCTTGTCAGTCATGAGCTTCTTTTTTTTTTTTTTTTTTTTTTTCAGACGGAGTCGCACTCTGTTGCCAGGCTGGAGTACAGTGGCGCGATCTTAGCTCACTGCAACCTCCGCCGCCCCGGTTCAAGCAAGTCTCCTGCCTGAGCCTCCCAAGTAGCTGGGATTACAGGCACGTGCCACCATGCCCAGCTAATTTTTGTATTTTTAGTAGAGACAGGGTTTCACCATGTTGGCCAGGATGGTCTTGATCACCTGCCCACCTCAGCCTCCCAAAGTGCTGGGATTACAGGCATGAGCCACCGCGCCCGGCCAGTCATGAGCTTCTTTGCACAGTGATCTGGCTGGGAACTTCTGATGTCAGCATTCCTAGGTTTTCCTTCTCAGGGTGGTCAGACAGAGGAGACTGCCCATCTCTGGTCTGGCACAACCAATTCCATTTGCCATATAGTTCTGCCACTGCCTTAGGATCTATCCTTCTCTAGTGTAAGTGAGTAACCTCTCATCCATCTGGTTTCCACTTCTGAAAATATTTTGCTCTTATCTCTTCTCCTGTTTCCCTGTGCTTATGGATTTATGCCTTTAAAAATCCCTTTGCTACATGGGTTTTCAGTGGACAAATTTGGATGTTCATGTTCAATCTACCATTTTTTACCCAGAAACTTTAAGTATATTTTAACTGGTTTTAAAACAGTAGTTTAAAAATATACATATGAATATCAAATTTCTGGGTTCATGAAAATAGGCTTGTTGACATTAAATGACTTTATAATAGAAAGATATCATGAAATTAAGCTTATTGTGTAAATGTGTACTAATAAAATATTGCTTTTTTTTTTGAGACAGGGTCTCATTCTGAGACGCAGGCTAAAGTGCAGTGGTGTGGCCTTGGCTCACTTGTAGCCTCTGCCTCCAGGCTCAGGTGATCCTCCCACCTCAGCCTCCTGAGTAGCTGGGTCTACAGGCATGTATTACCACACTGCCTAATTTTTGTATTTTTTGTAGAGATGGGGTTTCACCATTTTGCCCAGGCTGGTCTCAAACTTCTGGGCTCAAGCCGTCTGCCTGCCCTGGCCTCCCAAAGTGCTGCGATTATAGGCGTTAGCCACCATGTCTGGCCAAAATATTGCTTTTGTTTTGGTTAGTGAGGGTCTGCATAAAGCTTTGCTTGAGAAGGGGTTGGGTGATTTTGTTTGTTTGTTTGTCTTAAAGTTTGTAAACATCTCTCCCGGGCTAGTGATCACCAAACTATGGCCTTTGTACTGTGGTGAAGGTGTTGTAACAGGCCACCAATCTGCTCACGTGAGAGGGGCTAAGAAGGACTAATGTCTACAAAGGGAGCATCCCAGTCTCAGGGGAAAAGGGTATGCAAATAAAGGAGACTCACCACTGACAAAGGAGGAAGAGTTATTTCCTAACACCTTCCAGTATCTTCCTAATTGCTAGCCGTTTGCCCTGGCTACCCATAATCCCTCCACAGTCTCGAGCATTACAAAACATTGCATTTTTTAAAAATCAACTTTATTGAGGTATAATTTACATATAATAAAATTCAGCAATTTTAAATGTACAATACAATGAATTTTCACAGATGTATCCAGTCATGTGACCATCACCATCATCATTTCCTTTACTCAAAAACCTTTATGCCCTTTTGCTGTCAGTCTCCTCCCTCCTAACCTGGCTTCTGGCATCTACTGATCTGGTTTCTATCACTATTGTTTTGCCTTCCTAGAATTTCATATAAGTGGAATTATATAGTTTGTAGGAGTTTGTGTCTGTCTTCTTTCATTAGTATAATGCTTTTGAAATTTTCCATGTCATTGCATGTGTCAGTAGTTCATTCCTTTGTCATGTGAAGTGGTATATTTCATCACACGGACATACTACAATTTGTTTATCCATTCGCCAGTTGATGGACTGTTGTGTTTGGGTTGTTTTCAGGTTTATCAATACTTCTGTATAGATTTATGTGTGGACATATGTTTTATAATAAATATTTAAATGCTTAGGAGTGGGATTGCTGGGCTATATGCTAATGCATATTTTTTTAAAAACCTGCTGGCCGGGTGCAGTGGCTCACGCCTGTAATCCCAGCACTTTGGGAGGCCGAGGCAGGTGAATCATCTGAGGTCAGGAGTTCGAGACCAGCCTAGCCAACATGGTGAAACACGTCTCTACTAAAAATACAAAAATTAGCCAGGCATGGTGGTGCATGCCTGTAATCCCAGCTACTCAGGAGGCTGAGGAAGGAGAATCACTTGAACCTGGGAGGCAGAGGTTGCAGTGAGCTGAGATTGTGCCATTGCACTCCAGCCTGTGCGACAAGAGCGAGACTACATCTCAAAAAATTAAAATTAAAATTAAAATTAAAATTAAAAAAACCTGCCAGCCAGGTGCAGTGGTTCACGCCTATAATCTCAGCACTTTGGGAGGTCGAGGCAGGCGGATCACGAGGTCAGGAGATCAAGACCATCCTGGCTAACACTCGGTGAAACCCTGTCTCTACTAAAAATACAAAAAAATTAGCCAGGCGTGGTGGCAGGCGCCTGTAGTCCCAGCTACTTGGGAGGCTGAGGCAGGAGCATGGCGTGAACCCAGGAGGCGGAGCTTGCAGTGAGCTGAGATCGTGCCACTGCACTCCAGCCTGGGCAACAGAGCGAGACTCCATCTCAAAAAAAAAAAAAAAGAAAACCTGCCAAACTCTTCCAAAGTGGCTGTACATTCCCACTGGCAATACACCATATGAGGGTTTCACTTTCCCAACATCTTCCTCAACACTTGGTATTGTCACACTTTTTTTTTTTTTTGAGACGGAGTCTCGCTCTGTCACCCAGGCTGGAGTGCAGTGGCTGGATCTCAGCTCACTCCAAGCTCCGCCTCCCGGGTTTACGCCATTCTCCTGCCTCAGCCTCCCGAGTAGCTGGGACTACAGGCGCCTGCCACCTCACCCAGCTAGTTTTTTGTATTTTTTAGTAGAGACAGGGTTTCACCATGTTAGCCAGGATGGTCTCGATCTCCTGACCTTGTGATCTGCCCGTCTCGGCCTCCCAAAGTGCTGAGATTACAGGCTTGAGCCACTGCGCCCAGCTATTGTCACACTTTTTATCATCTGACTCATTCTTATCAGAGTTGGGATCTCATGGTTTTAACTTGCATTTCCCTAATGCAATGACTAATAAGTTGAGAATCTTTTTATGTGCTTATTCGCCATTTGTGTATTTTCTTTTTTTTTTTTCTTGAGACAGTCTTGCTCTGTCACCTGGGCTGGAGTGCAGTGGTACAATCACAGCTCACTGCAGTCTTGACTTCCCTGGACTCAAGTGATCCTCCTGCCTCAGCCTCCCAAGTAGCTGGAACTACAGGCGCGTGCCACCACACCCAGATAATTATTGTATTTTTAGTAGAGATGGAGTTTCACCATATTGGTCAGGCTGGTCTTAAACTCCTGACCTCATGATCCACCCACGTCAGCCTCCCAAAGTACTGGGATTACAGGCCTGAGCCATTGTGCCCGGCCCATTTGTATAACTTCTTTCGTGATGTGTGTATTTGACTCTTGGGTTGTTTGTCTTCTTGTTGAGTTATAGTAGCTCTTTATATATTCTGGATACAACTCCTTTATCAAATACATGTTTGCAAATACTTTTTATTTTAGTCAGTACCTTTCAATTCATTTTCTTTTGTTGTTGTTTTTAAATAATTTCAGCTTTGTTTTTTCCATTTGTAATTGTGATCATAATTTTTTTTTAATTTTTAAAAATTTCAATAGGTTTTTGGGAAACAGATTGCGTTTGGTTATATAAGTAAGTTCTTTAGTGGTGATTTCTGAGATTTAAGTGCACCCATCACCCGAGCAGTGTACACTGTACCCAATGTGTAGTCTTTTATCCCTCACCGCCCTCCCACTCTTTCCCCTGAGTCCCCAAAGTCCACTGTATCATTCTTATGCCTTTGTGTCCTCATAGCTTAGCTCCCACAACTTTTACTTCAGACTCAGGGGGTCCGTGTGCAGGTTTGCTGCATGGGTATATTGCGTGAATGTTGCGGTTGGGGGCATGATTGATCCCATCACCCAGAAACTGAGCATAATGCCCAATAGTTAGTTTCTCAGCCCTTTCCTCCTTTTCTCCCTCCCGCTTCCAGTACGCCCCAGTGTCTTTTGTTGCCATCTTTCTGGCCATAAGTATCCAATGTTTAGCTCCCACTTATAAGTGAGAACACATGGTATTTGGTTTTCTATTTTTGCATTAATTTGCTTAGGAGAATGGCCTCCAGCTGCATCCATGTTGTTGCAAAGGACATTGTTTCATTCTTTTTTATGGCTATCTAGTATTCCATGGTGTGTATGGACCACATTTTCTTTATCCAAAACACTGTTGATGGTCATATCATGGAATCGAGTTGATTCCATGTTTCTGCTATTGTGAATGGCACTGTGGTGGATATGAGTGCAGGTGTCTTTTTGGTAAAACGATTTATTTTCTTTTGGGTATATACCCAGTAATGGGATTGCTGGGTTGAATGGTAGTTCTGTTTTGTTTTGTTTTTTAATTTTTTTATTTTTTGAGACAGAGTTTCACTCTTATTGCCCAGGCTGGAGTGCAACAGCACAATCTCGGCTCACTGCAACCTCCACCTCCCAGGTTGAAGCGATTCTCCTGCCTCAGCCTCCCAAGTAGCTGGGATTACAGCCACCCGTTGCCATGTCTGGCTGATGTTTTGTATTTTTAGTAGAGACGGGGTTTCACCATGTTGGGCAGGCTGGTTTTGAACTCCTGACCTCAGGTGATCCACCCACCAGGGCCTCCCAAAGTGCTAGGATTATGGGTGTGAGCCACCGCACCTGCCCAGTTCTGTTTTATTTTGTTTTTGGTTTTTTGAGACAAGGTCTCACTCTGTCACCCAGGCTGGAGTGCAGTGGCGTGATCACAGCTCACTGCAGCCTTGACCTCCCTGGACTCAGTGATCCTCCCGCCTCAGCCTCCCAAGTAGCTGGAACTACAGGTACGTGCCACCATGCCTCGCTAAGTTTTGTATTTTTTGTAGAGATGGGGTATTTCCATGTTGCCTAGGCTGGTCTGAACTCTTGAGTTCAAGTGATCTGCCCGCCTTGGCCTCCCAAAGTTCTGGGATTACAGGCATGAGCCACTGCACCCAGCCAATTTGAGATCTAATTTTTTTTTTCTTTTTTGAGACGGAGTCTTGCTCTGTCATCCAGGCTGGAGTGCAGTGGCGTGATCTGGGCTTACTGCAAGTTCTGCCTCCCGGGTTCATGCCATTCTCCTGCCTCAGCCTCCTGAGTAGCTGGGACTACAGGTGCCTGCCACCATGCCCAGCTAATTTTTTGTATTTTTAGTAGAGACAGGGTTTCACCATATTAGCCAAGATGGTCTCGATCTCCTGACCTCGTGATCTGCCCACCTAGGCCTCCCAAAGTGCTGGGATTACAGGCGTGAGCCACCACACCTGGCCGAGATCTAACTTTTTGAGGTAGGCATTTAGTGCTATAAACATTCCTCTTGGAATGTTTTCATTTATTTCAAAGAATATTTTGATTTCTGCCTTAATTTTATGGCTTACCCAAAAGTCATTCAGGAGTAAATTGTTTAATTTCTATGTAATTGTGTGGTTTTGAAGATCTTCTTGTTTTGATTTCTATTTTTATTCCACTGCGGTCTGAGAATATGGTTGGTATGATTTTGATTTTTTTGAGTTTATTGAGACTTGCTTTATGGCCAAGCATGTGGTTGATCTTGGAGTGCGTACTGTGTTCAGATGAGAAGAATGTATATTCTGAGGTTGATGCTAGCAGTATTCTGTAAATGTCTATTAGGTCCAATTCGTCAAGTGTCGAATTTAAGTCCTGAATTTTTTTGTTAGTATTTTGCCTTGATGATCTGTCTAATGCTGTCATTGGGGTGTTAAAGTCTCCCAATATTATTGTGTGTTGTCTATGTCTTTTTGTAGGTCTAGAAATACTTGTTTTATGAATCTAGGTGCTCCAATGTTGGGTGCATATATATTTAGAATAGTTAAGTCTTCTTATTGAATTGAATCCTTTATCTGAAAGGGACGTCCAATCTTTTGGCTTCCCTGGAGCACACTGGAAGAAGAATTGTCTTGGCTCAAACAGAAAATGCACTAACACAAACAATAGCTGATGAGCTAAAAAAAAAAATCATTAAAAAACC